>NC_090656.1:30654581-30902081 GCF_040937935.1 Hyperolius riggenbachi
AGAAAAATCCATAGTAACTCCCTGCCCTCCCCCCCGCACTCGGAAGGCTCATCAACAAACTGAATCCTTTGGGTCCTTATTAGAAGTGTTTGCCATTTCCTCCCTCCTGCTGAGTGGACGGAATGGCCAGTGGTCTTGGCTATACGTTTAATTGGATTAAGAGCCGTTAACAATAGGGGGATCTTGTCTAAATGGCAGGAAGTGTAAGGATATCCTTAAAAAGATGTCTCAGCTGTGGAACCAAACTACAGGTCCGCCCTGAAACGATGTCCCCAAGATGGGTAGCATTGATTTTCGCTATGAATGCACATGACAAACCAGAATGGTATTAAGTTACTTGCACACGAGCAATCACCATTAATGATCAATTCTGGATCATTAGGGTGACACTGCAGGGAACAGGTGCTATAGAGACACATTGCTCAGCTATAGGCCAGCGTTGTGTTGTGTGCTGTTCAATGGAGGGCAAAGGGGAGGATTAATGGAGGGGCACTTGGCTTCTGGTGGGTGGGGTAAGTGCAACAACATTGTGTCTGTCTGAGGGTGGGGTATATTGGTGGTTGCTTGGGGGCTGAACCATGCTGCTTACCCAGTGATCTGTAGTGGCAGAACCCGAGGCGGTTACTTGGGGGGGCGGATGGGACACAGAGGCATGTTCTCTGCCTCATGACATGCCTCTGTGTCCCCACACTGCCGCTCTCTGCCTTCCCCCACTGCCGCGCTATAGCCCCCCCCAAAATTAGTGACAATATTAGTTGCTATCTCGAAGGGTAAACTTGTGGGAGAGGGATTCCCTGTTCAAATTCAAAATGCCCACCAGGGGCGTTCCTGCAGGGTTTCCAGAGCTGCCATTGGGAAGCTCTTTCCCTGGCCACGCCCCCTGCCACTCCCACATCTCCCTGCATGCTGTGAGAGAGAGATCGCTCTCCTTGCAGCGTCATGACCCAGAGGTCACGAAAGTGAAAGTGAGAGCTAACTATCAAGTGTGGAGCATCTAGGAAGCGTCCTGAACTGCGGTGGTGGAGGCTAGTGCGCACAGCACCATTCACGGCACGAGAGGGAATACAGACAGGCAGCCGGAGCCCACCTTGACGAGGGAGAGCCCGTATCAAAAACTCTATGCCCTAAGATTGAGTCAACAGATTGTGAGTGCAATTGTTTTTTTATATTTTAATAAACTTTTACAGTATCACGCTGTGTAAGGTTTTTTCCCTTTGAGGATTTTTTTATGCTGATGAATACGCATATATGAGGAGCCAATCGGTGGTAAAGCAGACGATAGCCAGAGGAGGTGGGGGACGGCCCTAAGTGGCCCAACACGTTACTAGACCTTTATAGAGGTCTTGGAATCTGGTGAGTCTGTCTCCTGTTGGTGTGGTGGTGGATTTAACTTTGAGGAAGCTGCTGACCTGAAAAATCACAGTTGCTGTGGCAGCCAAACCACAGGAATATTACTTTACGGATTGGGACTCATACACTTGTTGATATCAGGGTCTATTAACGTTTTATGAGTTGTGCATGCGCTACCTCAGTAGCGTTCCTACCTAAGGGCGCATGGGGGCGGGGCGCACCGGGTACCAGTCAGCCAGGGGGGTGTCGCCACGACCCCCCTACACCTGACTAAGGAGGGGAAGAGCAGCGCTAGGAGGAGGGGTGACAGCAGGGATAGCGGCGGGGAGGGGGAAATATCCCCCCCTCCCTCACCTGGGTCCCCTCCTTCTGCCTCTCTTCTCCTCCCAAAAATGCAGGCAGCGGGCGGGTGGCAGTGGGCAGCGAGCAGGCGAGCGCGGAGTATACTCACGTTACTTCCGCGTATCAGCCTGGAACGCTGCGTCACCGTCACGTGCCTCTTCTGCGCCTCCAATCATTGGAGGCGCAGTAGAGGCACGTGACGGCGACGCAGCGTTACAGGCTGATACGCGGAAGTAACGTGAGTATACTCCGCGCTCGCCTGCTCGCTGCCCACTGCCACCGGCCCGCTGCCCGCATTTTTGGGGGGAGAAGAGAGGCAGAAGGAGGGGGACCCAGGTGAGGGAGGGGGACCCAGGTGAGGGAGGGGGGGGATATTTCCCCCTCCCCGCCGCTATCCCTGCTGTCACCCCTCCCTCTAGCTACACGGGGGGGGGGGGGAGGGAGGAGCACTATACTACCTAAACTGGGGGCCACTATACTAGCTGGGGGCCACTATACTGGAGGCAGCTAAACGGAGGGGGCACTGTACTAGCTACACTGGGGACATCTACCTATACTTGGGGGGGGGGGGGGGGGGCACCATACCAGCTACAATTGAGGCAACTATACTAAACTGTGGGCCACTATACTAGCTATACTGGGGCAACTATGGGGGCCACTATACTAGCTATACTGGAGGGCAGCTCTACGGGGGCCACTATACAAACTACACTGGGGGCAGCAACACTACCTACATTGGGGGCAGCAGCTATGCTGCCTATCCTGGGGGCAACTATACTAGCTATATTGGGGCAACTATACTACCTTCACTGGGGGCAACTAGCTACCTATACTGGGGGCAACTGCTAGCTACCTATACTGGGGGCAGTGGCGGCACGGGGGGGGGGGTGTGCTTTGGGTGCTGAAGTGTGTGCTTTGGGTGCTGAAGCACCCCTTAAAATTCTCCAAGCACCCCCCAGCGTGAACTGACTTTTGGCATCTAATAGACGCCGTATCAGTTCACCGCAGCGGCAGAGCAGGGCTATAGTAAAATGTCCGAAGCCCTGCTCTGGAGACTTTGGGAGTTGCTGGCTGCAGAGGATCGTGGGAGCTGCGCACTGGACGGAGGCCGGAACAGGAGCTCTGCTGCAGGTGAGTAAATGTTTTTTTTTTTTCAATTTATATTAGCAACCAGGGGTAGCGTTTATGTTCTGGCCAGGTCTGCTACACGATTGAAGTGTTTTCTGGACAGGTCTGCCACACGATTGCATGTATTTTCTGGGCAAATCTGTCGACATGATTGAACGTATTCTCTGGGCAAATCTGCCGACATGATTGCATGTATTTTCTGGGCAAATCTGCCGACATGATTGCATGTATTTTCTGGGCAAATCTGCCGACATGATTGCATGTATTTTCTGGGCAAATCTGCCGACATGATTGCATGGATTTTCTGGGCAAATCTGCCGACATGATTGCATGGATTTTCTGGGCAAATCTGCCGACATGATTGAACGTATTCTCTGGGCAAATCTGCCGACATGATTGAACGTATTCTCTGGGCAAATGTGCCGACATGATTGAACGTATTCTCTGGGCAAATCTGCCGACATGATTGAACGTATTCTCTGGGCAAATCTGCCGACATGATTGAACGTATTCTCTGGGCAAATCTGCCGACATGATTGCATGTATTTTCTGGGCAAATCTGCCGACATGATTGCCTGTATTTTCTGGGCAAATCTGCTGACATGATTGAACGTATTCTCTGGGCAAATCTGCCGACATGATTGAACGTATTCTCTGGGCAAATCTGCCGACATGATTGAACGTATTCTCTGGGCAAATCTGCCGACATGATTGAACGTATTCTCTGGGCAAATCTGCAGACATGATTGAACGTATTCTCTGGGCAAATCTGCCGACATGATTGAACGTATTCTCTGGGCAAATCTGCCGACATGATTGAACGTATTCTCTGGGCAAATCTGCCAACATGATTGCATGTATTTTCTGGGCAAATCTGCCGACATGATTGCATGTATTTTCTGGGCAAATCTGCCAACATGATTGAACGTATTCTCTGGGCAAATCTGCAGACATGATTGAACGTATTCTCTGGGCAAATCTGCCGACATGATTGAACGTATTCTCTGGGCAAATCTGCCGACATGATTGAACGTATTCTCTGGGCAAATCTGCAGACATGATTGAACGTATTCTCTGGGCAAATCTGCACACATTACGTGTATTTTCACCCGGGTTCACGTCAAATTACAGTTAGCTCCGCCCTCATCCGGTCATGGCCACGCCCATTTTTTGCCGCGGCGTGCTTCGCGCGACGCATGTTATAGCGCCACCCATTTTTTGCCCCTTTACCTTTTTTTTGGGGGGGGGGTTTTATAATACCCAGCACCGGGTGTCAAATGCCCTAGGTACGCCACTGCGCTACCTTCTTTTGAAAATTGTACATAGCGAATATTGAAGGCGCAGCACCAACGCATGTGGTTTTAAATAGGTTGTAGCGCTTATCTCTACGTGGAGAATCTCTTTAAAGCAAGCCTGACCTAAATCTTTGGTCATGTGGCTGCATCTCTGCTATTCTCTACATCATGTAGTAAACAAAGTAAGGATACCCCCTGCCATGCAGGAAGAGCACAGCCATGCTGCCTGAAACATGCAGCTTGTGAATCAGGCAATAGCGAACTCCATCGTACTAACACTTCAGTGAATGATAAAGCTCCGCCCCCTATAAGCGAGTGATAACTTCTGGTATTCACTCCCATGTAAGTTCCATGATGTTTGCTGTACTACACGGTACACCCAAAAGCCACAACAGCAGCAGCGACAGAGGATAATACTATTGTTCCAGCTCCGTCATAGTGTTCTAATTTACAGATGGCCCAGCCAGCAATAATATCCTTAAAGGACCTCTGTCTCAAAAATCTTAAAATTTACAATACATGTAAACCTATACATTTAAGAAGTATGTTTCCTCCAGAGTAAAATGAGCCATTAATTACTTTTCTCCTATGTTGCTGTCACTTACAGTAGGTAGTAGAAATCTGGCGTACGTTAAAAAGGGGCGCTGGGAAAAGAGGGCGCGGGGTTTTAAACGATAAGCATGGATAACGTTTAAAAATGTATTGTACTGTATTTCGTTTAAAATTAATGTTTTATAAAGTTATAAATCATTAAATGTGCATTAAATCGGCAATTGTAAAAACGTTAATCTTTCGTTTAAATAGTGAAACGTATAATAACGTTTAAAAAAAAAATTACTAAGTAACCCTCCCTGTACCTACCCCTAACCCCTAGACCCCCCTGTTGATGCCTAAACCTAAGACCCCCCCTGTTGGTGCCTAAGTAACCCTCCCTGTACCTACCCCTAACCCCTAGACCCCCCTGTTAGTGCCTAAACCTAAGACCCCCCTGTTGGTGCCTAAACCTAAGACCCCCCTGTTGGTGCCTAAACCTAAGACCCCCTGTTGGTGCCTAAACCTAAGACCCCCCTGTTGGTGCCTAAACCTAAGACCCCCCTGTTGGTGCCTAAACCTAAGACCCCCCTGTTGGTGCCTAAACCTAAGACCCCCCTGTTGGTGCCTAAACCTAAGACCCCCCTGTTGGTGCCTAAACCTAAGACCCCCCCTGTTGGTGCCTAAACCTAAGACCCCCCTGTTGGTGCCTAAACCTAAGACCCCCCTGTTGGTGCCTAAACCTAAGACCCCCCTGTTGGTGCCTAAACCTAAGACTCCCCTGGTGGTGCCTAAACCTAAGACCCTCCTTAGTGCTCACTGTATTGTGTGTAGAATAATGTTTTAAAAACAGTAAGGAATAAAATATATTACAATTTACATTACGTACTGATCGCTTTGTTTCGTGAATAATAATGTTTTACAAACAGTAAGGGATAACATTTAAAATAATGTTTTATTGAAATAAGAAACGTAAATCATCACAAGCAGTTATAAAACATAAAAAATATTCGGGCGCCGTTGGAAAACGTTATTATTCTCGGGCGCCCTTTTTTCCTGTTCGGCGCCCAGTAAATGATAATTATTATAGGAGTGAATGGCGGCGCCCGATTTGTCCACTAGCCTCCTGCTCCCCTTTTTACTGTTACCAGAAATCTGACAGAACCGACTGGTTTTGGACTAGCCCATCACCTCATGGGGATTTCACAGGGATTTCTTTATTTTCAAAATGCACTTCGTGAATGGCAGTTGCTCCGTCCAACTGACAAAAAAGTGTGCAGTGAGCAGGGAGGCTGGCAAGCATCTTTGTATAAATCTTTTTTGGGGAGTGTCTTTAAAAAGAATAAAGGCCATGCTGAGAATTCCCTAGCCCAAAACCTGTCGGTAATATAAGATTTCTACTACTTATTGTAACTGCCAGCAACATAGGAGAGAAGTTATGTATTGCTCATTTTACTCAGGAAGGAAAGTACTTCTAATTTGTATGTGTTTTAAATTTTAAGATTTTTGCGACAGTTCCTCTTTAAGGGCATGTTTCCACTACATGCAGATTGGATGCAGAAAAACTGACTCCAATGAATGCCTATGGGGCTGTTTCCACTAAATGTGATTTTTCTGATGCAGATTTTCCCATAGGCATTAATTGGAATCAGTTTTTCTGCATTCAATCTGCGTGTAGTGGAAACAGGCCCTTAAGGACCAAGATCGTGAAAAAAGTAGGCAGTTAAAATCTGACAGAAGCGACAGGTTTTGGGCCAGTCCATCTCCTCATGGGGGGTGCTCAGGGTTTTCTTTGTTTTCAACAGCATTTCCTGAACAGCAGTTTAACTGCCAAAATAGTAAGATACCAGCCAGCCTCCCTACTCATTTGCACACTATTATGTCAGTAAGGGCCTGTTTCCACTACATGCAGATTGGATTCAGAATGGATGCAGAAAAACTGACTCCAATGAATGCCTATGGGAAAATCTGCATCAGAAAAATTGTGTTTAGTGGAAACAGGCCCATAGGCATTCATTGGAGTCATAGCAAAGAAATTGTTGCGCAATTCATTGGAGTCAGTTCCATGGAGTCATTCTGCAACCAATCTGCATGTAGTGGAAACAGGCCCTTAGACTTTGCAACTGCTGTTCAGGAAATGCCGATATCTTTTCGCCTAATTCTGAGAAAAATAATGAATTATTTAACTTTGAGCAAAAATCTATAATACTATATCATTTTATAACATGTTTGTGGTTTTTACTGTTTTTTTCCACAGTTTTCTGCTGTTTTGCCATTTTATTTTTTGTAATTTTCCCTTTAAAAAGCAGAATTCACTGTCGCGTTTGCGTCCCTCGTGTACACAGATCGTGACTGGCTGCCTGTGCCTGCCAAAGTGAAAGTTGAATGCCAACTGTTTTCACTGTCTATAGAAGACACATACACACATCTATATCCCAGTTAATATATTAGAGAATGAAAAATCGTGGTTTCTGCAAAATTTGTGGCTCCTGCAGCATTGGTCTTTTTATTGACCATATCTCAGAATCAGGGCCGGTTCAAGTAACAGTTGGGCCCTAGGGCAAAATTAGCCTGGGGGCCCCCCAACAGACACACCCCCCCCCCCCCCCCGACCAAAAAGCGTCATTAGAGGCCCTTTGTTGCAGCCAAACTTCCTTCCTGGGCCCTTGAGCTGACTGCTGACCCTGCCCCAATCACCTCCCAACTTAACAGACTCGGCAGAGACCCTGAGGAGCAACAGTTAACATGGGGGAGGGACACCTTGGGGGCCCCTACAGGCTCTGCGGCCCTGGGGCAGTTGCCTATTTTTTCCTATGGTAGCTCCGGCCCTGCTCAGAATATTTTTCACAAAAATAGCATTTTCGACATAAAAATGACTGGTGAAAAAAAAGAGTTTACAAAAAGAAAAAGTCATCATTTGCCAAACTCACACCATAGGTGTCCTGAGTTTGCCAAGACCGTGACAATCTGGTTTAGAGAGTAGATATGAGAAGTGATGGTTCTGTGCAGCCCTTCAATGAGCCGAGTCTACGGAGGAAGCACTAAAGAAGAGAATTAAACAGCTCTAATGTAGGTTTATTCCGCCTTTATCGCCGTACGATGTTGTGCTTTTATGAGGCCATGTGCGCCCTTTCCCCTTATTTCCAGCGTTTTTAGAGCACAGACATGAATTTGCCTCATAGATGCACATTTACAGCTGCACAAAGGCAACTGCAGAAGAAGAACAGCCATGAAAAGACCGTAAATATGTTTTACAATCAATACTAACAATATTTTCTTCAAGGGTAATTTCAGCAAAACGTGTCCCTGTTTGCTGGCTACAACAAACCACCGAAGAGAAGACGAGATACTAATATGTTTATTTCCCGGTGGCCAGAGAAATGTATGGATCTGAACAATTAACCAAGAATCCAGCCAGCTAATACATGCATTTACCTAACTGGAAGCCCATGCAGCCCCATCCATTCGATAAGAACATGTGCCCAGCTGTCTATTGGAGATGATATGTCCAATGGCATTGCGGCCTACCCATTCACCAGAGACCAGTAACATCACTGAAAATGCACCCTAGCCAATAATTAGAGACCAGTGACATTAGTGAGAATGCAGCCTATCCATTCACTAGAGACTAGTGACATCAGTGAGAATGCAGCCTATCCATTCACTAGAGGCCAGTGACACCACTGAGAATGCAGCCTATTCATTCACTAGAGGCCAGTGACATCACCGAGAATGCAGCCTATCCATTTACTAGAGACCAATGACATCACTGAGAATGCAGCCTATCCAATCACTAGAGACCAGTGACATCAGTGAGAATGCAGCCTATCCATTCACTAGAGACCAGTGACATTAGTGAGAATGCAGCCTATCCATTCACTAGAGGCCAGTGACACCACTGAGAATGCAGCCTATCCATTCACTAGAGAACAGTGAGTGACATTGCTGAGAATGCAGCCTATCCATTCACTAGAGGCCAGTGACATTACTGAGAATGCAGCCTATCCATTCACTAGAGACCAGTGACACCACTGAGAATGCAGTATATCTATTCACTAGAGATCACTGACACCACTGAGAATGCAGCCTATCCATTCATTAGAGACCGGTGACATTACTGAGAATGCAGCCTATCCATTCACTAGAGACCAGTGACATCAGTGAAAATGCAGCCTATCCATTCACTAGAGATCAGTGACATCAGTGAGAATGCAGCCTGTATATTCACTAGAGACCAGTGACGCCACTGAGAATGCAGCCTATCCATTCACTAGAGACCAGTGACGCCACTGAGAATGCAGCCTATCCATTCACTAGAGGTCAGTGACATCACTGAGAGTACAGCCTATCCATTCACTAGAGGCCAGTGTCATGGGTGAGAATGCAGCCTATCCATTCACTAGAGACCAGCGACACCACTGAGAATGCAGCCTATCCATTCATTAGAGACCGGTGACATTACTGAGAATGCAGCCTATCCATTCACTAGAGGCCAGTGACACCACTGAGAATGCAGCCTATCCATTCATTAGAGACCACTGACATCACTGCGAATGCAGCCTATACATTCATTAGAGATCGGTGACATTACTGAGAATGCAGCCTATCCATTCATTAGAGACCGGTGACATTACTGAGAATGCAGCCTATCCATTCATTAGAGACCGGTGACATTACTGAGAATGCAGCCTATCCATTCATTAGAGAACAGTGACATCAGTGAGAATGCAGCCTATCCATTCACTACAGACTATTGATATCACTGAGAATGCAACCTATCTGTTCACTACAGACCAGTGGCATCACTAATGTTTCAGCTAATCCCTTTACTGGATGCTTTTGATGTCACAGACATATAAGACTATCCATTTTTTATTTAAATTCTGACTCCATTGCTGATTCGGTCTCCATTGCAGACTTCAACAGAGACAGCATATGGGTTGGTTGGATTGGTCTCGACATCACACTTATTGTTGCACCTCTGGAATTCAATCAGGCATGTGGCTTTCTCCCCCAGAGGCATTATGGGTAGGAAATCACAGGTTCCTTATGCTATACTGACTCCCCGAAGTATAATGTGCAGCCCTGTAAACAAGTATTGTGATGATGCTATTTCCACAGACAGACTTAGATTATTTAGCTGCGGCAGGATTGTGTTTCCAGCCAGTGGGGCTGTAAGACCTCCGATGCTCGCACCAGCTGTAACAGAAACACCACCCACCTTGGAAGAGCCGAGAATTGCCCTGCTCTGCTTTTCCAGCAAACAGCCATGAAATAAGCTTCTGACACAAAGACCCTCGCAGGTCATTCAACTACAGCAAGCCGTCAGAATTCAAACTGGGCCATCCATCACCAACAGAGCAGGAATCAGGCCCAGCCCAATCTCACGTCTGACCTTCCAAGTATTGGGAGCTCTGACAGGAGGGGGGGGGGGAGAGATTGGAAAAATATTTCATGCATTGCAGTCCAGACGGCAATAGAACTGTGAAAGATCTGTCGAATTTATTCCGTGGAAGAAAAAAAAACTAGCCAAAAAAATCGTCTCATGACCCGGTTTAACCCATTGGGTCAGACAACAAGTGGTGTATTGGTGCGGCAGCACCGGCCAGCTGAGGAATTTGTAAATTGTAAAACGCTGTCTGTAGGCCTCGTAGAGCCAACAGCTTTTTCCAATAGATGGGACGGAGCATGGATCCAGAGAGGGGTTTCAATTACACAGGCAGCTCTGGGAAATAAGACATGATTGTGGCCGTGCAAAAACCAACAAGGGAAACTCGTCCTGTCAACAGAACCCCAACAGCACGGGATCCAATCTGCCAGCCCCCGACAGGCCCCACGTTGTCACCCATTCATCACAGTAACCCGCCCTAATGTGCGTTTAATTGTCGGCGGTACTGAAGAGGACTGGCTCCCGTAATGGATGACAAATATGAAATTTGTTCAGTTGTTTGGCTGGCAACAGAGAGAGGAACAAACGATGAAGGGATCAGACTCTTGTCTCTGAGCCCAGCGATGACGGAAGCCTGGATGTTATTGTGGCTCCCTCATATCCAATTCCAAGTGTGGGCCAGGAACACAGACCTGACAAGTGAGAAGCAAACACCACCAGGGCCCTAAAATAGAATACAATCTAGAGGCAACTGGAGGTCGGCGACGGCAGAACAGCATCACCCGTTGGGCATCAGGGGTACTGCAACAAATGGATTTTACTGCATATATTGTTGTTGGTATTATTATACTTAATCTATGTTTTGCAACTACAATGGTACCACCATTATATGCATACAAATATGTGTAACTCACATAATAATACAAACACATACATCTCACCCTGAAGTGGTACTTAGCAGATATGATAAAACGATATAGAGCAATACTGTGATACAGCTGTAAGTGGCGCCCTGCCTGAGTAGAGGAGGATGAGACTAAATTGGGTCACTTGCTGGATAATAGGCCGTAGGGCAGGTTATACTCTGGCATGAAGCATCTTATGGAGGTATTTGAAGATCCTGAAGAATTGTGAGTGGTGAATGGAAGAACGTTTCTGAAGAGAAGAGAGCAGAGGGGTAGGGCTCTCCATTAAGACTGCTATGGTGGGACTGCTATGGGGGAGGGGGCAGTGTGCATGGGCAAAGAAAATGGGGGTCTGCTGTGGGGCTCATGGAGGGATGACAATAACCCATGGAGGGAGTGACAGAGAGGAGCAGCCTGCAGAGGGAGTGACAGAGAGGAGCAGCCTGCAGAGGGAGTGACAGAGAGGAGCAGCCTGCAGAGGGAGTGACAGAGAGGAGCAGCCTGCAGAGGGAGTGACAGAGAGGAGCAGCCTACATAGGGAGTGACAGAGAGGAGCAGCCAGTGGAGGGAGTGACAGAGAGGAGCAGCCTGCAGAGGGAGTGACAGAGAGGAGCAGCCTACATAGGGAGTGACAGAGAGGAGCAGCCAGTGGAGGGAGTGACAGAGAGGAGCAGCCTGCAGAGGGGGTGACAGAGAGGAGCCGCCTGCAGAAGGAGTGACAGAGAGGAGCAGCCTGCAGAGGGAGTGACAGAGAGTAGCAGCCTCCAGAGTGAGCAGAGGCGGGACAAGGTCCTCCAGCACCCAAGGCTGAGACACCAAAGTGCGCCCCTCCATCCCTGCCACCCCAGCCGTCACACACTGATTGCTATTGGACTAAGAGGTGCCACAGGGCCCACAACCTCCCCAACACCTTAATATCTAGTTATCTGGCTTGCAGTCACTGCTATGTATCCCCTTTTCTTATTTCTTTCTGCTTAAAACACAATTAGGAATGAAAGCTGAATGAATTGTGCGCCCCCTCCTACACTGCGCCCTGAGGCTGGAGCCTCTCCAGCCTATGCCTCGGCCCGGCCCTGAGAGTGAGCGACAGAGTGGAGGAGACTGCAGAGGGAACGAAAGAGAGGACAGCAGAGGGAGCGACAGAGAATAGCAGTCTGTAGAGGGAGTGACAGAGAGGAGAAGCCTGCAGAGGGAGTTACAGAGAGGAGCAGCCTGAAGAGGGAGTGAGAGAGAGGAGCAGCTTGCAGAGGGGGTGACAGAGAGGAGCAGCCAGTGGAGGAGTGACAGACATGAGCAGTCAGTGGAGGGAGTGACGGAGAGGAGCAGCCAGCAAAGGCAGTGACCGGAGCAGCCAGTGGAGGGAGTGACAGAGAGGAGAAGCCAGTGGAGACGTGATAGAGAAAAGAAGCCAGTAGAGGAAGGGAGAGAGAGGAGCAGCCAGTGGAGCGCAGTGAAAGAGAGGTGCAGCCAGTGAAAGGAGTGACAGAGAGGAGTAGCCAGTGAAAGGAGTGACAGAGAGGAGCAGCCAGTGGAGGGGTGACAGAGACAAGCTGCCAGTCAAGGAGCAGCCAGTTGAGGACGGGAGAGAGAGGAGCAGAAAGTGGAGGACAGGAGAGAGAGGAACAGCCAGTGGAGGATGGGAGAGAGAGGAGCAGCCAGATGTACAGCAATTACAAGAAACAGACAGAATCCTGATTTCAAAATATATGTATAGAACAGTGACGAGCTACAAACTTCTTGTAATAACCAAGTCTCCACTGAGGCAGAGCATGGAATTACACTGAATCAATCCAAGCCTCTAGCAGCTTATTAATTACCAGTTGCCAGCAAGAAAAGTTATCAGCAGTGGTTGGTTCTGAGTAGCTCAGTTTCTGGAAGGTCGGTGGGCAGAGTTGGGAACAATGCAGGTCAGTTTTGAACTAGTTGGCACTAGCCCTACTGTCTAGATTTTCAATAATAATTTACTAAGGTGTAAGATGTAAATTCACTTATCCTTTGAACTGGGCCTTGTTATGACGAGATTAAATCGATTAGATTCCTTTTTTTAAGTATTATTCTTGCAATGACATTCCTTCTTTATCTTGTTTTTATGGACTCCCCTCTATCTCGCTTCATTATTTTAGCCGAAGAAATATTATAGACGACTATAAAGCAAAGTTAGTGGACAACCACAGGCAGCTATTGACAGGCAGAGGAGCCGTGGCGCTCGTTCCATCAGCACCATGGCTGCTTCCCTCGACCCGTTTCCCGTAATTTGAGGTGCATCAGTATGACACGCCGCGTAGATATCACACATTAATCAGACATAATTAGCACTCTGAGTGACAATGATTTGATTTCTACCCCAGCAATAAAAGCCTTGGATGTCGGCATATAGATTCAGCATGTAAATTGATCATTTAACCATTGTTGCAGTGTATCCCCAAGAGGAGGAATTTAGGACAAACTATATCGGTGGGAGGAAGTTTGTCGAGGGGGGGGGGGGGGGGGGGGGTAGGAGCACACTGGGAGTAAGTTGGGGGGGGGGGGTAGAAGCACAGTGAAGAATGGGAAAAAAAAAACATTAAAAATACAGAATTTGCAGAGATACAAAAAAAGGAAATTAATTCAATAAAAGCTTTTAAGAACCGTAATCAAATGTGCTATTAGCGAGACAGATACAGCTGATATTTTGTGTTTTTCTTTTGTCTAGTATTAAGCAGATTGTACCGAGACTCATAGAAAAAAAAAACACAGAGTATTAAATAAGAAAACTATTAGGATTATCCCGGCTCTATTATGTGAGCTCAAAATTGTATCAACTGTAATTATGATTGCCCTAGATTCATACTGAGACAAATGATTTATAGCTAGGTGTAGGTTTTGTGTAAATGGAGCACAAAATCATCTTCCATTGGGAGCGCGGTATTGTGCTTTTCCCTAATGAGCTGAACTCACATACAGATGCCAATAATCCCGTCTGACTGCCAGAGGTCTGCGATGGGACCCTCACATTGGCCGGGCCTCGTTCATGCTTCTTCCTGTGCGTGTTTTTTCCAACGCAATACATGTACGTTAAAACATACGTGTCCGCAGCCGCTTTCGTATGTATTAAAGCAGGGGTCTTAAACTCAATTTACCTGGGGGCCGCAGGAGGCAAAGTCAGGATGAGGCTGAACCGCATAAGGGAATCAATCAATCAGCAGCTCCCGCGCTGATTGAGCGGCATCGCCGCCTCTGCCTGCCCCTCTCACTCTTCCTTCACAGAGAGGGGCGGGCAGAGGCGGCGATGCGCCGCGATTGACGTCAGGAGGGGCAGAGCTGAAGCTGAAAGCTCTGCCCCTTCCAGGAAATGCCTGCGGATTGTCCCCTGAGCGATTTGGGGGCTCTGCAGCCCTCGTTTAGCGGCGGGGATGCGGCGGATTACTTGGGAGCACTGAAGCGAACTATAAGTAAGCTTTGTAAATATTGTATCGAGGGCCGCAAATGGCCCGCGGGCCGCGAGTTTGAGACCCCTGTATTAAAGGGAACCTGAAGTAAGAGGGATATGGAAGCTGCCATATTTCCTGTTAACCTCCTTAACGGTAATCCTGAGTCAGGCTCGGGCCGGAAATCCGCAGCTCAGATCGGTAACCCCGAGCTGGATCCATGGGTGGTGTGTAATGTGCAGGGCTGCCGCAGATCTATCTAGCGGTATGATTTGTAGGGTCTTTTGCATGTGGAAAAATCGCACCGCTTTCAGACACTAAAATCCGGAAATCATACCGCTAGGGAGGTTAAACAATACCAGTTTCCTAGCTGTCCTGCAGACCGGCGGCCTCTAATACTTGTAGCCATAGACCCTGAATAAGCATGTAGCAGATCAGGTGTTTCTGACATTATTGTCAGATCTGACAAGATTAGCTGCATGCTTGTTTCTGGTGCCAGGTTACTGGTATTGTTTAGAAGGAAATAAATATGGCAGCCTCCATATCCCTCTCACTTCAGGTTCCCTTTAACCACTTGAGGACCGCAGTGCTAAACACCCCTAAAGACCAGGCCATTTCTTACTCAATAGGCCACTGCAGCTTTAAGGCTTCACTGCAGGGCCACCCAACTCAGCACACAAGTGATTCCCCCCCTTTCTCCCCACCAACAGAGCTTTCTATTGGTGGGGTCTGATCTCCCAACCCCAAAGCCCCATACTCCCCCCTCCAGCCATCCAGCGTGATCACTTCCCGATCACCCACAAACCACAGCGATAGGCGTTAGGCAGTCCTGGGGCTGCCGCCGCGCCCTTCAGCGTGACGCGGTTGGCAAAAGGTTAAATACAACAGTGCACGTTGTCTCCAAAGAAAGTGACATAAAAGGGTTTTTTTTTACTGCAAATGCAAAAACGCATTAAATGTGAGCGAGCCCACTGAGGAACATGATGGGATCCTCACATTGGCTGAGGATTGTAAAGCCTTGCATTTAGGTAATTGTAAAAAAAAAACAAAAAAAAAAACAGGCCCTCTCTGCAGGGGCATAATTTCATATCAAGGGGCCCCCCAGCAAAACGTTGATGGGGCCCTGTTAATGTTCACACCCCTTCCCTTGCCTACTGCTGGTGACCCTCACAGCCTGGGGACCATCTTACATGTGTCATAAAAAAGGTGTGGCCGTCAGAATCGTCACACCCATAATGTGTAGCCACAAACACCTGATCTGGACTGGAGTATCAGAGAAAGGGAAGATTAGTAGTTGGGCCCCGCCCCCCCTCACACACCTCTTGGCCCCCTACAGTCGCAGGAGCTGCTCCCCTAGTTACGCCCCTGCCTCTCTAGGCTTAGGGAAACAGCATCCAGTATCTGAGCACTGGTGGCTCTTGACTTGAAAGGAACCGAACAGAAAGCGAGAGGTATTTATCGCCTTTTAAACTATACCAGTTGCCTGGCATCCCGCCGATCTCTCTGGCTGCAGTAGTGTCTGAACCACACTGAACGCCGCCCACCCATGGCACATTTGTGTCAGACAGCATGGGCGCTGGAGCTGCATCTGGCCCGCCTCCCTCCCACCCTCGGGCCGATTGCCTCACCTTCACGGCGGCCGCTTCCTCTACAACAACCCTATCCCCCTTGCGTGCTGCTGCCTGCCGCTACACAGACTTCAGATCAGAGCGACCCGCTTGCGCTGCTGTGACAGGACAGTGGCTCACCTATCAGCGCATATACAGGAAGTACTTACTTCCTGAATATGCGCTGCTACGGGAGCCGCTGTCCTGTCACAGTGGTTCAGAATGTCGCTCTGATCTGAGGTCTGCGTGTAGCAGCGGCATGCAGGCCGCCAGCTCAGAAGGTAGCACGAGGGGGGAGGGGGGAGCAGGCACTGGGGGCAGCTTTACTACCTATACTGGGGAGACTATACTACCTATACTGGGGCAACTATACTACCTACACTGGGGGCAACTGTATTAGCTACCTATACTGGGGCAACTATACTACCTATACTGGGGCAACTATATAAGCTACCTACACTGGGGCAACTATGCTAGCTACCTATACTGGGGCAACTATACTACCTATACTGTGGGCAACTATATTAGCTACCTATACTGGGGCAACTATGCTAGCTACCTATACTGGGGCAACTATACTACCTATACTGGGGGCAACTATATTAGCTACCTATACTGGGGCAACTATGCTAGCTACCTATACTGGGGCAACTATACTACCGTACCTATACTGGGGGCAACTATATTAGCTACCTATACTGGGGCAACTATGCTAGCTACCTATACTGGGGCAACTATACTAACTATACTGGGGGCAACTGTATTAGCTACCTATACTGGGGCAACTATGCTAGCTACCTATACTGGGGCAACTATACTACCTATACTGGGGGCAACTATATTAGTTACCTATACTGGGGCAACTATGCTAGCTACCTATACTGGGGCAACTATACTACCATACCTATACTGGGGGCAACTATATTAGCTACCTATACTGGGGCAACTATGCTAGCTACCTATACTGGGGCAACTATACTAACTATACTGGGGGCAACTGTATTAGCTACCTATACTGGGGCAACTATGCTAGCTACCTATACTGGGGCAACTATACTACCTATACTGGGGGCAACTATATTAGCTACCTATACTGGGGCAACTATGCTAGCTACCTATACTGGGGCAACTATACTAGCTACCTGTACTGGGGCAACTATACTAGCTACCTATACTGGGGCAACTATACTAGCTACCTATACTGGGGCAACTATACTAGCTACCTGTACTGGGGCAACTATACTAGCTACCTATACTGGGGCAACTATACTAGCTACCTGTACTGGGGCAACTATACTAGCTACCTATACTGGGGCAACTATGCTAGCTACCTATACTGGGGCAACTATACTAACTATACTGGGGGCAACTGTATTAGCTACCTATACTGGGGCAACTATGCTAGCTACCTATACTGGGGCAACTATACTACCTATACTGGGGGCAACTATATTAGCTACCTATACTGGGACAACTTTACTAGCTACCTATACTGGGGCAACTATACTAGCTACCTGTACTGGGGCAACTATACTAGCTACCTATACTGGGGCAACTATACTAGCTACCTATACTGGGGCAACTATACTAGCTACCTGTACTGGGGCAACTATACTAGCTACCTATACTGGGGCAACTATACTAGCTACCTGTACTGGGGCAACTATACTAGCTACCTGTACTGGGGCAACTATATTAGCTACCTATACTGGGGCAACTATACTAGCTACCTATAATGGGGTAACTCTTTGACGCCAATAGCTCCACTGCAGATTCATTCACCTCCAGTATATCGCAACACACTGGGGTTGATTCGATAACAGCGTGAATATTACCGTGCACACCCAGTGTACAGCAACGTTACCCTTACTAACGCCAGTAAGTACCACGTTACTAACAAGCGTTATCGTTATTCGAGCTACCATAGTAACGGTAGCATAACTTGAGTGCTGCGAGTCAGACTAATAGCGTAACTTGCGCTACTTACTGACATTAGTAAGGGTAATATCGCCCTGCGCTGTGTGTGCACCGTAATATTACCGCTGTTATGTAAATCAACCTCACTGTCAAATGGAACAGAAGATTTGTTACTTATGATTGACACTGAATAAACACAACAACATAAACAACTACGGAACAATTGTAAAGCGCTTTTCTCCCACAGGACCCAAAGCACATTAGTTTGTCTCAGATCAGTACATAATGATGTGTTACAGGGGGAATAAGTTATGTGATCATAAATGCCAGGCTAAACTGGTGGCTTTTCAGTTTTGAATCAAACGTGTACAGGGTTGGAGCTGTTTTGATTAAGTTTGGAAAGGCATTCCAAAGGGTAGGGGCAGCATGACAGAAAGCTCTAATTCCAAAGGTTTTTAACTGAACTCTGGGGATGGTCAAGTTATTGGATGCTTTTGATGTGAGTTTGTGGGAGGTGTGATGCAGTAGCCACAAACCCCTTAATTTGCCAGGGCCTAGGTTGTGTAGGGATTTGAATAGTAGCATGCTAATGTTGAAAAGGATTTTCCAAACTGTTTAGTGTAAAAGCTCTTTGTTACTGAATTCCGTCCATTAAAGCGGAATATAACCCTGCATTTCAACTTTGCTCTAAAATATTATTTACAGCATATTATATGAAACCAGCATTTTTTTTTTCTTACTAGACCAGCATTGGAAGGGTTACACACAGAGTTTTAAAGTTCGGTGGAGAGAACTGCAGACGCATCCGAAGCTTAGATAGATACATTTAACTAAACAGAATGTAACAACTGTGGAATGTGACTCACTCTCTCTGACTGTGCAGGAGCTGGAGGACAGCCAAAGAGTGTGTAACATTCCTCACTTGTTACATTCTGTTTCGTTAAATGTATCTATGTAAGCTTCGGGTGCGTCTGCAGTTCTCTCCACAGAACTTTAAAGCTCTGTGTGTAACCCTTTCAATGCTGGTCTAGTAAAAAAAAAAAATGCCGGTTGCATATAATATGCTGTAAATAATGTTTTAGAGCAAAGTTGAAATGCAGGGTTATATTCCGCTTTAACTTTTCCCCAGTAAAGTATAAGGGAGGGACTGGGAGTGTAATGATAATTTCATATTCAGCTGGATGTATTTTTATACTAAGAGACACGCATATTACCTTCTCGCTCCTCCTGCTACAGATGTTATAGGAAAAGCATATGTTGCTGTGGAATATAATTAGAGACAGTTTACACATTCCATTCCCCATGTGTGATCGGAGTCACAGTTCATAGTAATTAAGTGAAGCGGTGGAAGAGGAAGAGCGAGCTGGCTGAAATTGCTCTAATGAATATTAATTACCGCCTCGCTCATACAGATTCAAAATGGCGTCACAGTAGGATTGACCAGAGGGGAGAATCAAAAAACAGGGAAAAGGAGTTTTCAGAATATTGTATCAATTAAGAATAAAAAATGGATGAAAGCCTGAGGATGAGGAGGTTCTAAATGAAGTATTAAGAGGCCACTTATAGAGAAGGTGTGCGGCGTAACCGCCAAACACCTCATATGGACACGACCCATCTCATGTGTCCAATAAAGGTTATTCTGTACAAAGAGTTACTGAACTACACTGTGTCCCCTATATCTGCTAAGAAAGGTCCAGATATGATCAGCGCAGAGGCGTATCTAGAGGGATGCAGGCATGGCTTATGCCATAGGTGCCACAGAACCATGGGCGTTATGCCTGCTTCTGTGCTGCACCCCATGCCTGCCCCTGTGCTGGGCCGCCATGCGTGCCCCCACTCCCATCACTCAGACCAGATTAATTCTGTTATCTGGGGAACATAACTTGTATGTAGTGTGCAATAGGCTTAGTGTTAGAAAAGAGGACAGAGAGGGAATAAGTTATTTCCAAAAAAGTAACTTAAAGAGACTCTGTAACAAAAATGTCATCCTGTTTTCTACCATCCTACAAGTTCCTAAACCTGTTCTTATGTGCTCTGGCTTACTGCAGCACTTTCTACTATCACCATCTCTGTAATAAATCAGCTTATCTTTCCCCTGTCGGACTTGTCACCCTGTGTCTGGAAGGCTGCTAACTTCAGTGTTGTGGATCTGTGATGCACACCCCCTCCAGGCCCCTCCCACACACTCCCATGTGTGTGTGTTATATACATTAGCCAGCTTTTCTCTGCTGTCTTATCTTTTACAAGCTGGATAAATCCTCCTCTTTTGTGAAAGGAGTCACATGCTGAGGAATTACAGACACGGGCAGAGCTGTCTGCAGGAAGAAACAACCAGCTTGTAACTCTTCAGTGGGTGAGAGCTGCAGGGGAAAAGAAACACACAAATGATCTCTTGAGATTCAAAAGGAATGCTGTATACAGCCTGCTTGTGTATGGATGTATTTTCTATGTGTGGACATACAGTACATCAACCTACGTCCTGTTTTGGTGGCCATTTTGTTTGTTTACAAACAAACTTCTTAAAACTGTTTTTGACTACTTTTAATGCGGCGGGGAGCGGCAAAATTGTGATAGAGGGGAATAGGAGATGTCCCCTAATGCACTGGTATGTTTACTTTTGTGCGATTTTAACAATACAGATTCTCTTTAAGCAATATACTCAAATATAGTAAAAAACCACAGGCAACCAATACACATTTACATGAGAAAGGATGCTGTTTTAAGAGGGGAAGGGGCGCAATTTCAGTTTTTGCCATAGGTTCTATATACGCCCCTGGATCAGCGCCAAAAGTTTTGAATATTTTTTAGATTCTGGAGTTTTTTATTAGCTGTAAACATGGTGGTTTTATTTCCTCGCATTGGGGAACAATTGTTTGTTGGCAGGGATCCCCGATCCATCTGGACGTGTCTACAGTGGCGTAGCTAGACATTATAGGGCCCCATAGCAAAACTTCCATGGGGCCATAAAAAGTAGGCATTCTTGAAAAATGCCACCTTCCTCTACCCTATGGATATGAGTTAACTGGGAGATTTTCATTCTCATGTGATCTACACTGCATATAGTCCAAGGGCACTTAATTATAAAATCATAGTGTGGAGGAACACAAGAAAGTTGGTAAATACATCAAGTACCACCTGCCCCCCCCCCCCCCCTCCTCTCCAGGTGCTATGGCTGCTATGACTATTGCTATGCCCTTGCGTGTGTACTTCACTTTAGTCAAAGCCATGACTAAGTACTATTGTGTGTCCGAAACATTAAACTTGATGAAATAAAGGGTTTCTACATTGTATTGGCCATAACCAGTTACCAGTTTAACGCCCGCATTACCATAGTACTACAGTAGTGCCTGTGCAGTAAGCTCCCGGAGAGGCGAGTGGGAACGAGGGGCCTGCTGGGACCTGAGGACCAGTGCCAGGACAAGGTCCTCCAGCACCCAAGGCTGAGACACCAAAGTGCGCCCCCCCATCCCTCCCACCCCAGCCGTCACACACTGATTGCTATTAGACTAAGAGGCGCCCCAGGGCCCCCCAACGCCTTATTCTCTAGTTATCTGGCTTGCAGTCACTGCCATGTATCCCCTTTTCTTATGTCTCTCTGCTTTAAACACAATAGAGGAATGATAGCTGAGTGAGTTGTACACCCCCTCCTACACTGCGCCCTGAGGCTGGAGCCTCTCTCGCCTCTGCCTCGGCCCAGCCCTGCCGATGACCAAGTTCACTATATCCACGTTTGCTCTATCAGAGTTTACTCTAAAGAGATTCTACTGTAATACTGTTCATGTCCTGTGCTGCCTGTGCTGCCTGTGCATGGCAATCTTATGCTGGGTACACACGGTACAATCTTACGTGCGATAGATGTATCCGATTGATAAAATCCCTCATGTCCGATATTACTCCCGATCGATTCTGCGCATGATTTCTCATAGAAGTGAATGGAAAAAATAACAAAAAATGAGTGAAGATAAGAGAATGGAGAGCAAAATCGAGTGCAGAATCGAGCAAAAAAACCGATCGGGTCGGAAAATGGCACGAAAAACATAGCATGTGTACCCAGCATAACAGCTAGTTGGTGCATCCAGACCCTTATCTGTTTTGTGTCAACAACTATCTCTCCCTATCTGTCTTAAAGAGGAGCTGTAACCCAGGATTGTACTTCACCCCAATCAGTAGATGATACCCCCTTTCCCACAAGATATCTTTACCTTTTCTCAAATAGATCATCAGGGTTGTCTGTATGGCTGACATTGTGGTGAAACCCCTCCCACTGTGTGATGTCATGACCATGGTCCTGACAGTTTGCTGTCTGTGAACCTCGTTGCATTGTGGGAAATAGCAGCTTTTTCCAACTGCCAAGCAACCAATATCTTCCTCTGTGCATAGAAGTCTCAGTAACAAACATTCCGTATAGATCCCGTGTAGTCTACTCATCAATGGGCCTATTTCTACCAGCATGCATTCGAATCGCGTACAGAAATGCACATCCGTTTTTAATGGGGATATGTGTTACTCATACGCATTTTTATGCGAAAATACGCATTGCAATTTGAAAAATGCCCAGCGACAACACATGCCACACGTGTTTGCTGGATAAATCCGCGTTCGCAACAGGAATTTCCGCATTTGTAACGAGGATATATGCGGCCCTATTGACTTACATTAGCCGCAAATTCGCATCCAGATCCCACTCGCCTGCAGAAAAATGCAGCATACCATCCAGATTTTTGACGCCCTGCCCCGCATCCAAAAGTTTGCATTGAATGGAAATCGCTCTATTCACTAACATGTGTTGCATTTTGGATGTGAAAATTCGCATGTAGTGGAAATAGGCCCAATCTCTTTCTCCTCTCCCGTGTCACGTTTGTCTACTCTGATCAATGGAATTCTCCATTTTAACAATGGCAATGACCCCGTAACAGCTTCTGGGTCAGCACAATGTTAAACTGTAATATCGTCCACATGAGCCATAGGGAAACATGGACATTACCTCGCACATCACTTGTCCTTTCAGCTATCACTGACAGCAACTGATATATAACTGACAGCAACTGATATATTTCAGTTCTGACAAAATCTTGTCAGAGCTGTAAGGAATCCTTGTTAGAAGAAAATGGTGAACTTCTGACAGGAAATGACGTAGAGGTAAGTATGTAATATTATTCTGCAGGAACATCATGTGTTTATTTTAAATCATTTTACTCGGTTCAGCTTCCCTTTAAGGTGAGGGAATGTGTGAGCTAGGATTTATACAATTCCTCCAGTGTTTTGTCTGTTAGAAATTGTCAGCATTCTGCAACATAATTACCAAATGTAAAAAGGTGCATCATTGAATAGCATCCCCCTTTGCTGCTATGAAGCTCTTATGACCTCACAATAATTTCTCCTCTCACTGATGACATTTTAATACACATCTGGCGTCTGTCCGTTCTGTCCATCCACCTCCGTGCTCCTTAGCATAACCTCCTCCTTCCTTCCCTAACATAAACCCCAACCTCTCCCCCCCGGCATTGATTCTGTCATCATAGGGACACAATGTAAACACTTCATTCGCCAATAAATACAGTGTTTGTATTGCACGTTTACACGCTGATCAATACAGCTGCCAATAGAGCAATAAGGCCCAGATACTGCCCTATTTTTAAGTGGTTTCACAATTCCGACTAATGTTCACATCCTGGTAACGATTTCCTGTAGCAATCTGACCCGGCCTATCAGTCATTACAGATGGCCCAACGGACGATTTCAGGCCACTTAGACACGGGCTGGTTTGCATCTCGTGAAACAGGCAGGCATTGGTTGCAAATTTTAATAAAAAAATAAGGCCTCGGTTGAAGCTCGGTTACCCTTATTTATCATTTATGATGTACAAGTGGTTGTGGAACAATTCAACTATCTTCGGCTCTGATTAATCAGGACCAGCGTGTTATTACGAGCGTGGAAGACAGCTGGTTTTGATGCGGTGGAAGCACTCTGGACCCTGAAGAGGTTAAGCAGAATGTAGATTGCGATTTAAAATTCAAAGCAATGTTATTCCAAGCAGCCGCACTTTCTAAACACGAGCTATCTCATACGCAATCTCCTTAAAAGACGGGACACCTAAACAGACAACAGTGTGAGGTTGTGAAACTGTTTCACCCCCCTTGTTACTCTCCCCCCCCCCCCCCCCCTCCGAGAATATTGAGGGGATCCGGCGTCAAGCCCCCTTTGCTTTAAACCGATAAATAAATAACATCTAAGGCCTCTCCGCGGCTGACCAACTGTAGCATAAGTAATTCAGGAGGCTGAGACATGCCAGAGAAATGTGATTACTATAAAAGATGAGAATATGTTTGTTTCCTCTGAGGTTTCTCAAAAAGGGGTCAAAAACAAAAACGTCTCCGGAGGAACGAACAATTTCATCTCACTCCAATTGAAGGCGAAAATTCAAAAAAAAGCAATTTTGCCGGAGCATTTTTATCACAATTTTATGCACTCATTTCCTGAGCGTGGGAGCCGTCGCTAATTTCAAAGCGGTGGGGGCAAAAAAAAATAAAAATGACAAGGAATAAAATAAGCAGGACAGGCAGGGAGGCGAGGGATAAGGATGGGGGTGGGGGGGGGGGGGGTGCAAAGACAAAAAAGGCTAATCTAAAGGTCAGATATCAAAAAAATAAGAAAACTGTGACAACATGAAAAGGGATGGCAGAGGTATCGTAGGTGAGAAATAAAAATGGGATTATAAGGGAGACCAGCAGTGGGGCGCAGCAGACAAATTCTCTCTTCATACATAAATACATATATTTTTAAGGCAGAGGAGTTTTTTTTCCCCTTCGTGCTAAACCTACCGCTGTGATCATGATTTGCTAAAAGCAGCTCCAGACATACTCCAAAGCCCAGCAGGAGCCTCCATTTTTCATTTTAACTCATTTTTTTTTTCTTCCTCTTCTGCCGACAGTCCAGATTTCACCCCCCTTTAATCACCCATCCACATCACCAAAAGGGCCGTCTGATTAGCGTCTCATCAGAAGGCGTTACCCTGACACGCAGGACGGGGGGCACGCTGTTATCCCCCAGGCATAAAACAACGGCACGTAGACAGTGTCAGGTGCAACATTAGATTGCCTCGACCTGGGCTGGCGCGCACGTTTTTATGAGCCGCGTCCCTGTTTTTACGCCGCACGATATTCTCACATTGTCACCATTCCCGTCCATCCAACCACAAGCGCAGATGGCGGCCGGCTATTGATTCGACAGACAGAAATGAACATATAGGTGACTCAATTTTCAAATCATGAAGCCTGCAGAAGGTGATATTTGAAAGCGAAGCCGGAATGCGCTCGGTTTAGAAGAGACCGCAAAGTTTATATTATTTTCTTAAAGGGCATTTCAGGCTAATATTAAAAAAAACTCTTTCAGTTTACTTATGAATTCTTTTTAAAAGTCATATGATTACATTTCATCTCCCTGAAATCTGTCTTTATTCTTTGAGCTGCTGAGCTGTGAATTGACGGAGGAGAGGGGGTGTAAAGTGGCCTTACGGGAGGGCCAGGCAGGAACTTAGGGTGGGCGTCACCTGTGTGGGCATCTTCACCGGGAGTCCAGGAGGCGGGGCAGCGGCATGGAACCTCCAGCACTGCAATGCAGGGACGTCTTTCCACTCTCCGTATAATGTATAGCCATTTAACACAGCGGGATGGTGGGATCATAAATTTATGTGTAACCTTGTGCAATCATTCAGCAGGCAAAACAGTTCCTACAGATGTATTTCAGTGGCAGGCTTAGCTATTCACCGGTTATACCTTCTGAGCCAATTTGCTGAGATGAATATGATACTACCAAGCCTCCCTACTCTAAACATACATAGGGTTGCCAGGTGTCCGGTTTTACACCGGACAGTCCGGTTTTTGTGCGCTGTGTCCGGTGCAAAAAGGCATGCTAAACCGGACAATTAAGTTGTCCGGTTTAGAGGCCCCCCCCCCCCCCGCAGCGCAGGAGGAGAACAGCGCAGCAGAGAGAGAGCTGGGAGCAGCGGTGGAGAAGGGGGGCAATCCCCCCCCCTTCCCTCACCTTAGGGTGCTCTCTCTCCCCCGCTGTCTCCTCCAGGATGATGTGCAGGCTGGCGAGTGGCTGCAGGCGGTACTTAACTCTGTGTCGCTCCAGCGCCGGAAGTTCGGGTCCCGCAGCCGCTGAGATTCAACTCAAAAAAGATCCGGATCAAAGATCCGAATCATTCATGAGCCGGACAACACTAATCAGTCTGAATAGTGTTGTCCGGCTCATGAATGATTCGAATCTTTGATCCGGATCTTTTTTGAGTCGAATCTCAGCGGCTGCGGGACCCGAACTTCCGGCGCCTGCGACACAGAGGTAAGTTCCGCCCGCAGCCACCCGCCAGCCTGCACATCATATTGGAGGAGACAGCGGGGGAGAGAGAGCACCCTAAGGTGAGGGAAGGGGGGGGAGATTGCCCCCCTTCTCCACCGCTGCTCCCAGCTCTCTCTCTGCTGCACTGTTCTCCTCCTGCAGGGGGGGGGGGAGGGGGGCGGGTGGCACCTGGCTACCTAACCTATTCTGGGCACATATAGCCCCTGGCTACCTATTCCGGGCACATATACCCCCTGGCTACCTATTCTGGGCACATATAGCCCCTGGCTACCTATTCTGGGCACATATACCCCCTGGCTACCTATTCCGGGCACATATAGCCCCTGGCTACCTATTCCGGGCACATATAGCCCCTGGCTACCTATTCTGGGCACATATAGCCCCTGGCTACCTATTCTGGGCACATATAGCCCCTGGCTACCTATTCTGGGCACATATAGCTCCTGGCTACCTATTCTGGGCACATATACCCCCTGGCTACCTATTCCGGGCACATATAGCCCCTGGCTACCTATTCCGGGCACATATAGCCCCTGGCTACCTATTCTGGGCACATATAGCCCCTGGCTACCTATTCTGGGCACATATAGCCCCTGGCTACCTATTCTGGGCACATATAGCTCCTGGCTACCTATTCTGGGCACATATACCCCCTGGCTACCTATTCTGGGCACATATACCCCCTGGCTACATATACTGGGACATATATACCCCTGCCTACGTATACTGGGACATTTACACCCCTGCCTACATATACTGGGACATATATACCCCCTGGCTACATATACTGGGCACATATATCCCTGGCTACATATACTGGGAACACTGGCTGTTTGTCATTATGTGCATTTAGTGGTGAAAAGCTGTCTCTTTTGTGCATTTACTGGTGAAAAGCTGTCTCTTATTATGTGCATTTACTGGTGAAAAGCTGTGTCTTATTATGTGCATTTACTGGTGAAAAGCTGTCTCTTGTGCATTTACTGGGGAAAAGCTGTCTCTTATTATGTGCATTTACTGGCGAAAAGGTGTCTCTTATAATGTGCATTTACTGGTGAAAAGCTGTCTCTTATGTGCAGTTACTGGTGAAAAACTGTCTCTTATGTGCACTGGACCAGTACTACTGGTGAGGACAGTTAGTGACATGGCTATGTACTCTGTAATGTGCTGCAGAAGATGTCAGTGCGATATAAATACTATACATTTTTTTTAAAAAAAAGCCCATTGCTTAGCCCCACTCTACATAAAAGTGTGCTTCTGACTCCGCCCCTAACTCCACCCCTAACTCCACCCCCTGTCCGGTTTTCTCCATCAGCCGACCTGGCAACCCTAAACATACATGCCACAGGAATGGTACATTTAAATTCGAGATCGGCCCGATTTTGAAGCCCAGGTTGACTAACATACCAGGTTATATAACAGATGCCACAGGAGAGGTAACATGCAATTCGAGGTTGGTCAGATTTTAAAGCCCTGGTTGTCTAATAAACTTCTCACTTTGGAAGGTGTCTTTGTTTATTAAGGTAATTTGAAAGGGGAAATTATCTTTGTCTTAGTTATACATACATCCTCAGGTCAGGTGGACAACAAAAATCAGACACAAGATGGCCGCTCAGAGATGCCTGTAGTTGCCATCTAATCATCCAGATGCTCATCTCTCGTCTATTCTGTGCTCTTCATCTCTCAGCCAGGAGCAGATAAAAGTGCAGGTTTATTTTAACAAGCCAGGACATGTGACATAATTGTGACATGAGGCTTTATTCCCACTTGAGCCAGACGTCCAATGGCCAGCAGGAGCGGACAGTATAGAGTCCAATGGTCTGTTTGTGGTCCTATTGGTGCCCAGAGAAGATGTTTTAATCATAGGCTATATGGGAAACGCATCTCCTCTCCGGGAAAAAGCATGGAGAGCACAAGAGTAGGATCCAATTACCGCAATAGATCAGTTGCACACTGACAAGTGTGAACAGATCCTATTTATAAAATAGGATTTGTCGACAGTCTGATGCAGTAAAACAGACAAAAAATGTCTGATTTCCACTATAGCGGGAACACCTGAGACAGTCAAAATAATAACAATAAAAAAATATATATACATACCTGGGGCTTCTTCCAGCCCACTTCAGGCTGATCACTCCCTCGCCATCCTCCTCCTCCGCCTGGATCCTCTGCAATTCGACCTGGTGGTAATTCCGCTAGTCGGCGCATACTGTGCATGCACGGCCCGGCTGCACGCACAAGCCCAGCGCTCCCGCCTGGTGATGACTGATGGAATTACCGGGCCCCCAACGGAGGATCCAGGCAGAGTGGGAGGCCGGCGAGAGACCGAACAGCCTGAAGTGGGCTGGAGGAAGCCCTAGATACCTATATATTTTTTTCTTATTTTGCCCTTCTCAGGTACACTTTAACCTCCTGAGCGATAATTCCGAGCTGAGCTCGGGGTATGTCGCGCAGGAGGAGTTCTCAGGCCCTGGTGGGCCGATTTGCATAATTTTTTTTTGTTACACGCAGCTAGCACTTTGCTAGCTGCGTGTAACTTCCGATCGCCGCCGATCCGCCGCTACCCGTCGTGCCGCGCAGCCCCCCCTCCCCGACCCCTTGCGCAGCCTGGCCAATCAGTGTCAGGCAGCGCTGAGGGGTGGATCGGAACTGCCTCTGACGTCACGACGTCCATGACATCGGTGACGTCATCCCGCCCCATCGCCATGGCGACCGGGGAAGCCCAGCAGGAAATCCCGTTCTTAACGGGATTTCCTGCTTACTCTGATCGCCGAAGGCGATCGGAGTGGATGGGGGGATGCCGCTGCGCTGCGGCTACATGATTTAATAAATAAAAAATTAAAAAAAATAGTGCTGCGCCACCTCCTGGCCGATATAATTATATCGCCCGGAGGGTTAAAGTCCTAGTCTAAGGACATTTTATTACTGCATTTATTTGCCCAGTTTTTTTTCATTTATTTCATAGATGTTTAATGCTGTCATTTGCAGTTTCCCGAAGCATGCATCTGAATTCCCGTAGCCGCACATGGCCCGGCTATAGCAATTCGCGCAACAGCACAGGCGCAGCGTCTGATTCGGAAACGGACGCGGCCAATAGTGGCAATGTGCCCTGCATGTTCAATCCAAGTTCATGGATAAATCCTATACATACTGGCCCAGCATCAAGGATAACCCTGGAAATTACAATAGGGCGACATCCATAGTAGTATGGTATGGTATGGTATGTTATGGGCTCTCCCCCCCCCCCCCCCCCCCCCCCCCCCTCCCCTGGACTCTGGAAATAAAGACGTGTTCAGCTCCTGGAATAAATATTTCAGCAGCTAATATTACATCTATAGAGGCCAAGCTGAAAATAGCCAGTGATGCTATACTCGCCACGTTCATTATATCTCCCTATTTCACATTAACCATCTTATGAATATGAAAGCATCCTCTCTCTCTCTCTGTCAATTGGTGACCGGGGATAGCCCTGGATTTATCAATGCGCACCTTACATAATGACCCTCCCACCATCGTTAATTGTTAATCTGATTAATAGATATCCTTTTAAATTATTCCTGCAAATTGGTCCAGGGGGAGATTTATCTTTCCAGCTGATAAGATTCCTGCTAATCTGTGAATGTTACCTGTGCGTCACACTCTCATTATGGCAGGGCCTCTTGATAAGTAGGTGAATATCAAGGATGTACAAAGCTGGGGACAAACTCCTCTGCATATGAGGGGAAGGCCGGGTTCAGGTCACTTTCACTGCTGGCTCATTTAGCTATCCAAACACTGGTCTCATTTCTCCACCAACGGAAGGGTCTGTATCAGCGATAGGAACCTTCGAACTGTCCATGTGCTCATTAAAACTCATGCTTTTAATGCTATTTAGGTAGTAGGGTGGCCAGTTGGTGGCTGGGACACCCTGAAGAGCAATCTCAGATGGGTCAAAGCAGCATATTATGCCATTTTTGAGCTGAGACAAAGCAAATCCAAAGCAATTATCATCCCTTTCTTTCCCAAGAGGTGTCCAAAGTACCGGGTGGAATAAATGTTAAGAAAGGGGGAGGGAGATGCTGTAGGTCAGTGTTATTGCCTTCCAAAGACCAGTGCCAACCTCGAAATTTTGTGCGTGATTCTTCCAACGACTGACAATTTTTTGAACGACGAGCGGTCATTTCTGCTATCTCGCGATGTGGGTATGAGTGCGCCATTAGATGGATGACACTTTGCGACACGTGGCTATAACGACAGTCACTCGTAACTTTTTGTAGAGAAAGAAAACTACACAAAATTACAGGTAACTTGAAATCATAATTTTGCGTTTAAAACAAAAATTAATCCCGAAAAAATACTCACAATTATGAAAATGTTAGTTTTAAAGAAAATGTAATGACGAAAACGACTGTAAAACTACAAAAAACAATTGTACTTATGAAAAATGTGTGTATGGTCCTAATTATGCAAAATTTTGCATAATATTTCACAATTATGATATTTCACCTGTGATCGTAATTGAAATTACGAAAATTAGCGGGTTGCGCTAATGGCGTAACTTGAAGTACATTGCCTGCAGAAGTACCGGTAATATTGCCATGTATTGTCTCCTCAGAGCAATACTACCACTAATTAGTGCATCAGGCCCAATATATGCTCTCTGACAGCAGACTATACACTGAGAGGCCAAAAAATCAGAGACACCCTCTAATAACGAGTTGGTCCACCTTTAGATCTGATCACAGTCAAAATTCTTCTTGGCATGGACTCAACAGGATGCTGGAATGTTGGCCCATGCTGGCAAAAAGGCAGCTCTAAGTTGTGTCAGATTGGATGGTGGCATTTTCAAGATTGATGTTCCTCAAACTAATTGGAGACTGATCGAGTATGGTGGCAAGGAACCACAACAGGTGTCTTTCCCTATTTTTTCTGTGATACCAAAGGCACTCTTGATGATCTCCTGCTGCTAAAGCCCATCCTTTGCAAAGTATGTCTTGTTGTGCGTTGGGATAAGCACCTGCACTGAATTCAGCTGTAATTTGTCGTGTTGTTGATCTCCTGCTCCTGCGGACTATGCATGCTACTTGACTTTAACCTCTTTTGTTCACCAGCTTTTTTTGATCAGAATAGTCCTTATTGCTTGAAGTTTGCTTTTTCCTCAATGGCTGTTTGTAGCTGTCCACTGCTATGTGCAAACGCTGTGTAGCAGGATGAATGTTCGGCACGCTAACTGCTACTGCCACCCTACTGCCCCATTGTGGCCTGGCCTGAAATCCGGGCCATGAGTACAGCACTGGATCCTAAACTATCGCCAGAGGGAGTGAGTCCCGATCCATGCAGGTGATATTCTTCATGCGTGTTTACACACCTAGAGTCAGAATGCTGACAGAAACACAGGGGCATAACTAGAAATCACTGGGCCCCCTGTACAGATCACTTGGGGAGGGGTAGAGAGGTTGGGGGCTGGGGGCTTTACAGAACAGCCTACTGCACACTGAATAGGGACGGTGTACAAATCTTTGTCTGCAAAACTTTATATGATTCCTAATCAGTGGCTGAGCAGATGCAGTCATTAGAACAATTATGCAGAATTCTCTCCTTGCCCTTAGCTGTCAGTCTCTCAGGGTGGGGCCCCCTGTGGCTTCTGGGCCCCCCTGCAGCAGCATACCTTGCAGGGTCTATTGTTACGCCCCTGCGAGACAGAGTCCCAACTCAATTCAGAACTATTGCTGCTCCTGCTAAGTTTAAACGATTAAAAAAAAATAGATATAAATGACCTTCCTATTTAGCAACTATTCCAATTGTATTTTGGCATTTACTGCAATCCTCTTTTAAACAATGCCAGGATTTTGACACACAAAAACACACATATATTGGGCCAAGTAGTTTACTATATCAGAGATTGCCATACCTTGAGTACCCACATAAAGTATACTGCAGTATTTTATATTTTTATTCAGTCAATGGGCTTGATTCAGTAAGACACATAGCATGCCTTATCCGAGTTAACACTCCTTATCAACGTTGACAAGCCTTCTCAGAGTAGCATAGCGAGCGCTACAGACTTATTGCCTGCTAATTGGCAATGAGGAGAGCTCCACTCGTCCTGCCCTGAGCCCCTGCGGGTTTGTAGCGCTCGCTATGCTACTCTGATAAGGTGTGTTAACTTTGATAAGGCATGTTAACTTTGATAAGGCGTGTTAACTTTGATAAGGCATGTTAACTTTGATAAGGCATGTTAACTCAGATAAGGCATGCTATTTGTCTTAGTGAATCAAGCCCTATAAGTAGGAGTCATTTTTCTTTCAATGCGTTAGCATGTGAGCACAGACAGTGTCTAAGCTATATAAAAATTAATAGTGGTCAACATGCAGGGATTTGCATGCAATAAACACAAAACATAGGTTGCACCAGTTAAAGCAGGTACAGTACTGATAGTGTGTTCCTCTGTCCAAAGCGCTGCCTGTACCATTTTCTGAGCATTTTACTCAATAGAAGGTATAAGGAAAGCGCACAGCGCTTTGTATAGGGATTTCCCCAGTGCTTTGATGAATAAATACATTGTATTTATTCATTTCTAGATTAAAGAGTTCACTTCCTGACTTGTGCCAGGAAGTGAAAAAAAGAATTGCTCCGCAAAAGCGCTTAGAAAAGTGCTGGGGGGGAAAATCTCCCACAAAATCAAAAATTGCTGCCGTCAGCGAATTATTTCGATTTTAGATGTGAACAAAGCCTAAATGCGGCTTGTGGTCTTTAGCCCATGTACCAGCCAGTGCTTTTTTAAGTAATTCACAAAGTCCCAGAGTAGAGTGCAGATAGTGAGCAGGCTACAAGGGGCTTACAGCCCGCCCTATGACCATGGCTCATGGGCCTCTGACTGATATATGACTCTTTTGCCCGCCCACTTTCCATTATAGCTGGATACAGAGTACCGCAGGGGTTTAAAAATATGGCTCACTATAACCAAAGTCAGGGGCGTAGCAATAGGGGGTGTAGAGGTTGCGACTGCATCGCGGCCCTTGGGCTAGAGGGGCCCTCCCTCAACTTCAGTATTAGCGCTCTATTGGTCCTGCACTCATAATAATCACTTCTATAGATACTTTGAACAGTGGTAATCATTAACAAACTGTTCCCCACCCCCTTCTTGCACCTCTGACACTGTAGTTGCCATTGGCAGGTTTTGGTCCACCGTATCAATTGTTATATATATATATAGAGAGAGATAGAGAGAGAGATAGAGATAGAGAGATAGAGATAGAGATACAGATAGAGATAGAGTGCTTGGGGGGCCCCAATGTAAAACTTGCATCTGGGTCCACAGCTCCTTAGCTATGCCACTGACCAAAATTCTATTATATCCGAGTTTACTATACTACGCATTACTCCCATATACTTATAATGACACTCGGCCGGGGGACCTGGGCATTTAATTCTACTATCTCAGAGTTTACTATAACAAGATTATACTGTCTAAAAAAAAAAAAAGAATATTTTTATTTACAGAATTTCTAAACCTCGCACCTTTCTGGATTGTCTGTTTTCTTCCTGTGTAGAGGCGCACGCCGCGGCGACACTTACCCGCAGACAGAGCCCTGCACCTGAGGCAATGACAGGTGAAGGTTAGCTCGCGCTACTCTCTTTGTTGTGTGTTGTTTTTTTCTGTATTTTAATAATGTCAAGACAAATTAGTAAAGTTTGGCTGAGAGAAGTGACAAGTGCACAGAACAGACTCCTAATAAACATCTCTGGACCCGAAGTCTCCATATAAATCTTGCAAGTGGGAGAAGCATGGAGCTGGCTTTTATTTGTAACAGCATGTCCAGAAAATCAGCACGCTCACATCAGCCTCTCTACCTGGGGAACGCATCTGATTGCTGAGATGACATTTAAAACAATGCTCCTGACCTATTTGTGTGTTAACATAACTAATAGGAACTCTTTGTGTTTATTATTTATAGAAGATGCTCTTCAGATTAAGGCTGATGGCTAGTTGTTTTTTTCTGCTTCTTCTTTCTCCTTTTTAGCCATCCGAGTGGATAATAAGAACACGGAACTGGGCCACACAATGATAAAATCTGATTCTAAATAGGATGCACTTTTTCCCCTTAGAAAACAATTACATTACTCTTTTGATGTCAGAGTACTGCTGTCAGCCTGGGAAATGGGAACGCCATTCCGCACGGCGAAGAGGAATCTCACCTCCGCTATCGCACATCGGACCGCGCGCGCTGCTTATTCTGTGTCACGGCTCATCATTTACTGGAAGCTCAACTCCAGGCCGAATCAATCTGAGAGCAGAGTCCCCCCCCCAACCTCCAGCCGCCAACCATTCCTGTCCGTTACATAGGCATGAAAAAGAGAAGATACCTTCAAGTTTGTTTTTTTTAGTAAAGGTCCCATCATGTGACCTTTAAAGTTGATATGGGTTTGGGTGTATATATATATATATATATATATATATATATATATATATATATATATATATATATATATATATACATACACACTGTATATAATATATATATATACATATATATATATATATATATATATATATATATACACGTTAGGTGCTCTATGCTGGTGACATTTTGTCCATGGGAAATAACTGATATAACGTGCACAGTTAGCAAGTCCCTTGCACAGTGGTAGCTGCTAATCAGTGTCTGTTACTGCTGCTGGCATAGTGGTGGCTACTATTCAGTGTCTGTTACTGCTGCTGGCATAGTGGTGGCTGCTGCTAATCAATGTCTGTTACTGCTGCTGGCATAGTGGCAGTGGCTAATCAGTGCCTACTACTGTGTCTGGCACAGTGGTGGCTGCTACTCAGTGGCTGTCACTGCTCCTGGCATAGTGGCACCTGCCAATCAGTGGCTGCTACTGCAGTGATACAGACGATGATACAAGGTGGCCCCTGCAGATAGCCCCACAGGTATGGCCTATGGGCTGCATGGAATTAACGGCCGTAGAGAGCTTCGGGACCACCGTAGAGAGCTTTGGGACTTCGGGGCCACATTTGGCTCTCGGGCCGGCGTACGAAAGAAATCGCCACCGGGAGACTTGGGCGCAGGATACAGCCGATATACGGCTTACCCTGCTCCTGCACAAGTCCCGGCGGCGTTAATTACTATTCCCCCTCCAGGTCCACGTGTATGGTAGGGAATGATGTAATTCGGGTTCCAGCTATCTCTGGCAGCCGAATTACAGTGTTTTAAAAGTAACTTTAGCTCTGTCTTCTAACGGCGCCTAAGTTACTCACTGTGCACCACTATAGCCTTAATTCCTATTACGGTCTATGGGGGCGCCGGCTGCGCCCAAATCTCCTGTGCTGTAATTGACGTGCTCGCTCGGGCCGAACTTTGGACATGCCTGATTTAAGAGTTGCTTGAGATGCTGTTTCTCCTAGTAGGGGCACTTGGCAAACACTGCCTTTGACATAAAGGTAAAGGTGAAGATAATGCTGACGGGACTCTGGCCTGGACCAGCCCGCCACCTAACCCATTACACTTCCCACTAATTATTTTCGGCATCATTGTTTTAGTCTCTCCAGGATACGGAAGAAAGTCGCCCGACTCTAATTAACCCGACGTGCATATGTATTTGCCGAGAAGGTCCTTCGAACTATTCAGCAAAGTGATGTTTTCTTGATCCTCTGCGGGACGAGTCGGGGCTTTTTTCGGACCAATCATTTCCTGTTAGGGGCGTCCTGTGTGCCCGTCCCCCACAGCTCGCATCAGCGGGGTTAATAGGAAGCTTATGCAAGGGGAGAACGTGGCTGGAAGGTAATGCAATTCATTTTTCTTCTTGTTATTACATTAAGCTGTATCTCACTAAACTTCCCCCCAGATCTCCCCGCGCTGCCACATTTCTCTCTCCTTGTGTAAACCATAAATCACCGGCCTAAATTACAATGTAATTATCAATGGCTCTCCTGCTAATGCTGCCCGCGACCTTTCACCCTCCTACATAATTCTACAAAAAAATTGCCCGTCATAATTTGGTTTGCCTAGAATAAATACGCAGGGATATAAGCTGCAATCCTGCTTGTTTAATATAGGAGCCAATTAGCTTTGGCTGTACAGCAGGGGCAGCCATAGAGGTGCAATTATATTCCACTGTCTTAATGCATGTAATTACATACGCATCTCATAGATAACTTCATGCATTATACAGAGGTCTGGGAGGGGAAGAGCAAAGTTACAGAAATCACAGAAAGTGGATAGGAAAATCTTAAGTCTAAAATAATAAGTACAACTTTTTTTAAATTATTTTTTATTTTTTTTTAGTTTTCCAACAGTTGGAATGGTTTAGAAGCTCTGTTAGATTTGTATTGCTGTCCATGACACTGTTCTTTAACACTTCCTGCTCCAGGGAGATTTGTGCCCAGGCCTAGTGCAAGGTTTACATTTTAGGATTGCATAGGCACAAAACCACAATTGTTTAACCCTAAAATCATGCTGGAGATAATAAGGCAAGAGAAAACTTACCTCCACACATCGATCTAGCCTTATTAAAGGTGCGCACACACGCACTACAGAAGCAAACGACGGGTCCGTCGGCACCTCCCGCTGGGCAGGTTTTCAGCAGACTGTAGTGCGTGTGTACGCACCGTCGGCGGACTGATAAGGCTCTTCTTGAACGATCCGCCCGGCAGACTACAGTCTGCTGAAAACCCGCCCAGCGGGAGGTGCCGACGGACCCGTCGTTGGCTGCTGTAGTGCGTGTGTACGCACCTTAAGGGGTAGAGATAAGTTTTCACAGTGAGAGAGTTATCTTATCTCTTCAATCCTTAAATTACAATTCCTCTGTAGTTAAGTTAAAGAGAAACTCCAGTGAAAATAATGCAATAAAAAAGTACTTCATTTTTACAATAATTATGTATAAATGATTTAGTCAGTGTTTGCCCATTGTAAAATCTTTTAAATCCCTGATTTATATTCTGACATTTATTACATGGTGATATTTTTACTGCTGGCAGGTGATGTAGCTGCTGCATGTTTTTTTGGCAGTTGGAAACTTTTCACACAATGCAGCAAGAGTCACAGACAGGAAACTGCCAAGAGTACGTACTCAGAGTTTCTTGTGGGAGGGGTTTCAACACAATATCAGCCATACAGCGCCCCCTGATGGTCTGTTTGTGAAAGGGAATAGATTTCTCATGTAAAAGGGGTATCAGCTACTGATTGGGATAAAGTTCAATTCTTGGTCGGAGTTTATCTTTAGGTGCGTACACACGCACTACGGCAGCCAACGACGGGTCCGTCAGACCCTCCCACTGGGCGGACTTTCAGCTGACAGTAGAGCGTGTGTACGCACTGTCGGCGGACTGATAAGGCTGTTTCTGAACGATCCGCTGAGCGGATCGTTCAGAAACAGCCTTATCAGTCCGCCGACAGCGCGTACACACGTGCTACTGTCGGCTGAACGTCCACCCAGCGGGAGGGTTCGGCGGACCTGTCGTTGCCGGCGGTAGTGCGTGTGTACGCACCTTTAACTTCTCTGTAGTTATTTTTACATGCAGTTAATTAACAGCCCGTCTTTAAGTTTAGAGTTCTGGAGTTATTTTAAGGATTGAAGAGTTAACTTTAGTGAATTGAGGCCAATATTATTAAGTTTGAAACTGCTGGTGCACTCTAAACCTCTGCTGGTAACTCTCGTTTGGTTGCCTAGTGCAGGTGGCAGGGAGCAGTTATGTTTACCTGTTCTGGAGGTCGTCTTCTCTTCCTCCACCTTCCGACAGGTCTTCTGGGGGACCGTGCCAGTGTTACAGCGTCACCTGGAGGAGAAAGAGGGTTGATGAAGGAGATAGAGTAGACACTTCCATCACCCCTCTTCCACCACCAGGTGGCGCTGTAACTCTAACATGGTCTCCTGGATCCTGATCACGTCATATCATGTGATCGGCCTAAAGAAGACAGTCAGGGCAACATCGCCGCTATGGTGGAAGAAGTAGGAACTGATCCAGCCGTCCAGACGGATATGTATGAGTGCTCCCTGTCGCCCACTCTGCATACCCTGCCAGGCTGGGGAAGGCAGACTTTATTTAGCTGCTAAAAGGTTAAAGCAAACCTGTAACTTTACCGAAAGGAATAATCAGATACTTAATCTCACCACAAGGTAGAGAGACCTTGTTTTCGTTTATGGAGGAACATTTGTGCGCTTTTTAATATGTGGTTATGTGTGTAATTTCGTATTGTCATTATTCAGTGAATATCATTAAAGTTAATTTACATGAAAATACATCTAATTGACTTCAAGGTCGTCTGCAATTTTTTTTCGGTATTCCCAATGACATTGAAATACAAATCACTTATGAAGAAAATCAGGCCTGTTGTCTGAATTTTAAACCTAGAAACATTGCAATCGCACAGTTTTAGCTTCTTGTGCTCTGTCCAAAGAAGCCCATCTAGGGGAGTGCATATTGTGGCGGCGCCGCTCAGTTCGGTGCCGGGAGAGCCAAATGAATGCACTCCCTGCTGCCGCTAAACTCTGAGGCAGCGGGAGTGTCACCATAAAAATCAAATTTCAACAGCAACTGGTCTGAGTGTATTAAGTGATAAAGATGCTAATCCTGCATTCAAAACTTGCAAAACTTTTTCTGCTGTTATGGTTTGGAGTTAGCACATACTTTAGGAGCACTGGCCCTTTAATAGTCAGTGGCACACAGTTGCATGCTGGGGGTTCTTTTTATCTATAATATATTCCTCCACTTCCATTTATTTCCCTGACAGCTGCTTATCTGAAACCTAATCCCCTGCTCACTTGTGTTTACAAGCAAGGCTGAGGTGACTCAGCGATTGGAGGAGAAAATAAAAAAGTAAAGGGCAGAAATGACATCAGGATTTAGCCTAAACTGTGGGCAAAATACATGACCCCCACCAGGAACAGAATTCTCTTCATTTACTATATAACGTTCACTGAAATCAAAACGTGGACAGTACAATACATGTGTTATGTAAGTAGATCAAGTATTTATCTACTTATATATGTGTTTTCTGTCCCTGGCATAGTATGGCTAATCCTACTGCTTTAAATATACTGCTTTAAATACGCCAGAGCCTCAAATTACCGATACGCGGTACGTGGGGTACGCATCATAGCATTGCTGCTATGATAGCGCCCAGTTTCGGCTCACGGCACTCATTGCAGCGTGCCAAAATGTCCTGCTTCGAAAGAAGCCCAACTAGGGTGCACCCTTCAGGAATGGTGCAGTCCCACAGTGGAGCGATCATGCTTATCTGACCTTGGTTCCAGCTAGACAAATTATTTATTTAAGTATTTATATAGCGCCAACATATTACACAGCACTGTACAGATTATATTGTCTTCTCACTAACTGTCCCTCGGAGGAGCTCACAATCTAATCCCTACCATAGTCACATGTTTATGTATGTATTGTGTAGTGCATGTATCGTAGTCTAGAGCCAATTTTTAGGGGAAAGTCTATTAACTTATCTGTATGTTTTTGGGATGTGGGAGGAAACTGGAGTGCCCGGAACAAACCCCCACAGACACGGGGAGAACAAATAAACTCCTTGCAGATGTTGACCTGGCCGGGATTCAAACCGGGGACCAAGTGTTGCAAGGCGAGAGCGCTAACCACTACGCCACCGTGCTGCCCCTAGATGCACATCAAGTCCTCTCAGGTCCACTTCCTCAGGTGAACAGAATCTTCTGGCCAAGTTATTCTGACCAACTCCCTGCGGCAAAACAATCAGTATAAAATCCCTTAGAAATCATCCTGCCTCCCCCTCCGCCAAGTGTATGTGTCCCCCTGCGGGCCCGTGGTGAGAGTTGAACCCTCACATTTTCTGGTGTCTTTTTCAATGGAAGGGATGGAAGGTCTCACTAACCAAGAAAGGTTAGATAAACTGGGTTTATTTAGTCTAGAGTAAGACGCCTTAGAGGGGATCTAATTAACATGTATAAATACATCAGAGGGCATAATAATAGCTTGGCGGATGAGCTTTTTGTCCCTAGGCCTTCTCAAAGGACTAGAGGACATGATCTGCCCATGGAGGAAAAACGTTTTAGACATTTATTTAGGAAAGGGGTCTTTACAGTAAGAGTGATTAAGATGTGGAATGCATTGCCACAGGAAGTAGTTATGGCAAACTCTATACCTGCATTTAAAGGGGGCTTAGATGCTTTCCTTACATTGAAAGACATCCATGGCTATAATTACTAGGTAATGCCCAGTGGTGTTGATCCAGGGATTTTATCTGATTGTCATCTGGAGTCGGGAAGGAATTTTTTCCCTTTTGGGGCTAATTGGACCATGCCAGGGTTTTTCGCCTTCGTCTGGATCAACAGGGATATGTGAGGGAGCAGGCTGGTGTTGTACTTTGATTTCTGGTTGAACTTGATGGACGTATGTCTTTTCTCTACCCAATTAACTATGTTAACACCTGTACCCCGTGATGCCAGCGCATGTAGTGACGTCCGTACATGCGGCGTTGTCATGTGGTAGATGTTAGCCGCAACAATTCAAAACACCAGAGGAGGTGAGGATTTATGACGGCATGTCAGGTGAGCAAGTAACATTCACAACGGGGCAATCATGAGACACATACCCTATGAGGCGGGAGACCGGCCAGGGGTCCGTCGGTTATCAGGAAATCTAACACCATTACCATCACCCACCTAGTCGAGCCCTTGCCACTGAGATTTTACAGCATGCCCAATCAATTGTTTAGACCGATTCCGGATGGAAATCGATCAAAATGATCTGCTGGCCGTGTTGTGGCAGCAGCAGCACAGTTTCTATGGGCGTGCAAATAGTGCAATCGCCTGGGGCGCTGGATTGAGCAGCAGGAAGGGGGGGGGGGGAGGGGGGCCGGGGGTGCGGTCATAGTGTACTTACAACTCACCTGCCACAATCCCCCGCAGCCTCTTCTTCCTCTCCTAGGCATCTGTCATGTTGGTAACAGCTCCCCCTGTGATCACGTGACCGCATGTCATTACAGGGCGCTGTTACCAATGCGACAGACTCCTGGGACAGAAAAGAGAGGCTGCGGGGGATCGCAGATGGAAGGCGAGTTGTAACTACGCTATGCCCGCTCCCGCCGCCGCTGTGCCTATACTGGAGGCACCAACCTATCTAACCTATACTGGGAGCAACTATGCCTGGCTACCTATACTGGGGGGACCTATAGCTGGCTAATTATACTGGGGGCAGCTATGCCTGGCTACCTATACTGGGGGGACCTATAGCTGGCTAATTATACTGGGGGCAACTATGCCTGGCTACCTATACTGGGGGGACCTATAGCTGGCTAATTATACTGGGGGCAACTATGCCTGGCTACCTATACTGGGGGGACCTATAGCTGGCTAATTATACTGGGGCAACTATGCCTGGCAACCTATACTGGGGGGACCTATGGCTGGCTAATTATACTGGGGGCAACTAGCTACTTATACTGGGGGGACCTATAGCTAGCTAATTATATTGGGGGCAACTATGCCATATTACCTATACTGGGGGGACCTATAGCTGGCTAACTATACTTGGGGTAACTATGCCTGGCTACCTATACTGGGGGACCTATGGCTGGCTAACTATACTGGGGGCAACTATGCCTGGCTACCTATACTGGGGGACCTATGGCTGGCTAACTATACTGGGGGCAACTATGCCTGGCTACCTATACTGGGGGGACCTATAGCTGGCTAACTATACTGGGGGCAACTAACCTGGCTTACCTATACCGATTTTTACACCCTCGCCCTGGGTGTAATTTAGCCTAGAAACTGCCCTGGGCATCAGTATCTGGTAGGGATGGATGGAAATGCCGATTTCCGATTTTGTAGATGTTCTGATTTCCGCCAATGCCGATCACCAACTCCATTGATATTCTGATTTCCGCCAATACCGATTACCGAATCCACAGATTTCTGAATTGGATTTCTGTTTTCTTTTGTCATATTTTGCATTCTCTGATTGACCCAATGCTTCTGAGTTCTATGATTGGGCTAAAATTACTGAGTTGCGTTAATGTGGTATCTCCACAGAATGTATAATCGGAAATGCGCAAATTTCATTTCACGGAATCCGAATGAGCATCCCTAGTATCTGACAGATTTGATTATTATGATCGAATCTGCCAGATATTGATGCCGATGATCGAGTTATGTCTGGGCACCCTTAGGCCCGTTTTACACTTGCGTAAAAAAACGGCCCATTCACGGAACGGATACTGTACCAATGGAACTGATCCAATGTTAACTTATGGAACTGTTCACATCCGTCCGAACTGATCCGTTCCATACATTCCGCTGAACGGACCGCAAGTTTCCTCCTGCAGCAATTTTTCCGGACACCGCAGCCTAGTGGATCTGAAACAGAAGCTGAAGTGCTGCATTGGGAGGAATGAGAAAACGGATCGTTTCTTCACACTAGTGAAGAAACTGACCATTCTAAACAGAAAAATACCCTTTGGTGGTGGGGGTCTAAAGGGAGGGGGGGGGGGGGGGGGTTGGTAGGGGGAACGGAACAGGAGCCGCGGAACGGAAACGGAGTGGCAACGGATCTAACTGAACAGTGATCAGATCCGTTTTCACAGATCCGTTTGCCACTCCAATGCAAGTGTGAACCGACCCTTACTCCATGTTCCAAAAACAAGTGAAAGGATTGTGACTAGGGAAACTGTTTTATTATCAGTTAAACAGAAGGAACAGCGTCGCCCCACCAAGACAGGAGAGTGCAGCGCGGGCAATGACATCAGCTCCCAGCCTCCCACCTCTGGTCTGGCCTGCCTTCCCCTGGCGATTGGCAGCTCCTCGCTCTCCCACACCGTGTCAGTGAGGCATTCACCACCCCTTGCCATAGATCCCATTCATGCATATTGGCACGCGTTCAGGTTAAATAGACAGCTGATGTGTTCCTTGTTGTGACAAAGTGAAACGTCTGTTAAAATCAATTTAGGGCTCGTTAATTTCATTGAAATTGCGGCTAAGTGTGGTAATTAATCCCGAGTAATTGATCCCAGTTAAAGATCTGCGGTGTTTGGTTAATGGGTCTTATCCTTACCTAAAGCGGAAACAGAAGTGGGAATCTCTCCAAATGTCAGACGGGCTCTCTGGGGTATCCGGGAGGCGCAGCGCTGGGCAGAGCACAATATTGGCAGCAAAGAGAAAACACAAAAACACTCAGAAAAAAAAATAAGTACGAAATAAACAAAAGGCAAGCGCTAGCAATGCAAATACAGCACAGAAGTCTACACTGAAGGAAAAACATATTAATTGGCTAACCTTAGAAAAGGAAAATGCCTAGAATAATGCTGAATTCACACTGTACTGGCAGAAAAACTGATCCTGTAAAAACTGACCCATTTTCAGTTGGTCTTCCCTTCCGTTGTCGTGTCGCCACATTTCTCTGCCGCCGACCATTTGGTTCTGTGGTGGACTGATCTCAAAGCCCCATGAAAAGCATCAGGCTCCTATTGGTTTGCAAAAGACCAAAGGTCCCTGAGCACCAGCAAGGATTTTCATTGGCCCACTATTCAGCGAACCAATGAGAATCCTCCATGGGGAGAAACAATTCCCAGCTTTTACCAGCTTTTCTAGTGTGTAAGGAACCGAAATGGGCGGCGGCAGCAGTGGAGGACCCAAATGGATGGTGGCAGGTGAGTATTTTTCAAAACGTAAGCGGCGAGTAGCCTAGTGAGAACGGACACCGGCTTTAAAGCACACTTGAGCTGAGAGGGATATGGATGGTGACATATTTATTTCCTTTTAAGCTCCCTGGCGGTATGATTATTTCCCGATTTTAGGGTCTTTTTAAAACCTTTCAGACCCTAAAATCAGGAAAAAAATCACGTCGACAGGGTGTGCAGCTGCCCCTGCTCTCGCTCACCTCCCTGGGCTCCAGCGCTGCAATTTTCCCTCCATCCACCGGGTGGCGCTGTAACTCTCTAGTGAGATCATTGACGACAATCTCCCCAGAGTGATTCAGAGCCTCGGAGGACAGGAAGGAGAAAGGCTACCGACGTCTGGATCCCCCGGGAGGTGAGTAAAAGCTCCCGCTGCGCGATATACTCTGCATTGAGATTCCGGCAGTAATGAAAATTACCTGGCTGTCTTGCTGATCCTCTGCTTGTAATACATTTAGCCACAGACCCTAAACAAGCATGCATTTAGGCAGGGCGTGACTACAAATCACGGGGCCCCCTAGCAAAACTTTGATGAGGCACAACCCCTCCCTTGGCTCCCCTTGGTGACCCTCACAGCCTGGGGGCCCATCTCACAAGGGTCATAAAACAAGTGTGGCCATCATCATCATCACACCCATAACATGTGTAGCCACAAAAAAAAACTGATTTGGAGTGTCAGAGAAAGGGAAGGTTAGCAGTTGGTACTGCAGCCAGAGAAGTCAGAAGGATGTCACGCCACTGGTAATGTTTATAAGGAAGTAAATATGTCAGCCTCCATATCCTTCTCACTTCAGGTGCACTTTAACCACTTGCCGACCGCCCACAGCCGATGGGCGGCGGCAAAGTGGAAGCCAAAAGGACCGCAATACGCCCAAGGGCGTTGCGTCCTTTCAGCACGCTGGGGGAGCGATCGCGTCATTGATGACGTGCGCTTCCCCGGCAACTGGCTCCGCCCACCCGCGATGACAACCCACCGGCCGTTCGGAAGCGCCGGTGGGTTGTTAACCCCGCAATCGCCGCTACAAAGTGTAGAATACGCTTTGTAATGTATACAAAGTGTATTATACAGGCTGCCTCCTGCCCTGGTGGTCCCAGTGTCCGAGGGGCCACCAGGGCAGGCTGCAGCCACCCTAGTCTGCACCCAAACACACTGATCTGCCCGCCCCCTGATCGCCCACAGCACCCCTTAGACCCCCCCTGCCCACCCCCCAGACCACTGTTTGCACCCAATCACCTCCCTAATAACCCATCAATCACTTCCTGTCACTATCTGTCAACGCTATTTTTTTTTAAATTTCCTAAACTGCCCCCCTGGTCACCCCCCCCCACCCCTCAGATTCTCCCCAGACCCCTCCCCCCCTGTGTACTGTATGCATCTATCCCCCCTGATCACCTGTCAATCACCCATCAATCACCCCCTGTCACTGCCACCCAACAATCAGCCCCTAACCTGCCCCTTGCGGGCAATCTGATCACCCACCCACACCATTAGATCGCCCGCAAACCCGCCGTCAGACCACCTCTCAAGTGTATTGTTTACATCTGTTCTCTTCTCTAAACACCCACTAATTACCCATCAATCACCCATCAATCACCCCTATCACCACCTGTCACTGTTACCCATCAGATTAGACCCTAATCTGCCCCTTGCGGGCACCCAATCACCCGCCCACACGCTCAGATTGCCCTCAGAACCCCCCTTATCAATTCGCCAGTGCATTATTTACATCTGTTCTTCCCTGTAATAACCCACTGATCACCTGTCAATCACCTATCAATCATCCATCAATAACCCCCTGTCACTGCCACCCATCAATCACCCCCTGTCACTGCCACCCATCAATCAGCCCCTAACCTGCCCCTTGCGGGCAATCTGATCACCCACCCACACCATTAGATCGCCCGCAAACCCACCGTCAGATCACCTCCCAAGTGTATTGTTTACATCTGTTCTCTTCTCTAAACATCCACTAATTACCCATCAATCACCCATCAATCACCCCCTATCACCACCTGTCACTGTTACCTATCAGATCACACCCTAATCTGCCCCTTGCGGGCACCCAATCAACCGCCCACATGCTCAGATTGCCCTCAGACCCCCCCTTATCAATTCGCCAGTGCATTATTTACATCTGTTCTTCCCTGTAATAACCCACTGATCACCTGTCAATCACCTGTCAATCACCCCCTGTCACTGCCACCTATCAATCAGCCCCTAACCTGCCCCTTGCGGGCAATCTGATCACCCACCCACACAATCAGATCGCCCGCAAACCTGTCGTCAGATCACCTCCCAAGTGCATTGTTTACATCTGTTCTCTTCTCTAAACACCCATTAATTACCCACCAATCACCCATCAATCACCCCTATCACCACCTGTCACTGTTATCCATCAGATTAGACCCCAATCTGCCCCTTGCGGGCACCCAATCAACCGCCCACACGCTCAGATTGCCCTCAGACCCCCCCTTATCAATTCGCCAGTGCATTATTTACATCTGTTCTTCCCTGTAATAACCCACTGATCACCTGTCAATCACCTATCAATCACCCATCAATAACCCCCTGTCACTGCCACCCATCAATCACCCCCTGTCACTGCCACCCATTAATCAGCCCCTAACCTGCCCCTTGCGGGCAATCTGATCACCCACCTACACCATCCGAATGCCTGCAGACCCGCCGTCAGATCACCTCACAAGTGCACTGCATCTGTTGTCTCCTCTTAACACCCACTAATTACCCATCAATCACCCCCTGTCACCACCTGTCACTGCTACCCATCAGATTAGACCCCTATCTGCCCCTAGGGCACCCAATCACCCGCCCACACCCTCAGACCCCAGCCCTGATCACCTCGCCAGTGCATTGCTTGCATCTATTCCCCCCACTAATCACACCTTGAGACACCCATCAATCACCTCCTGTCACCACCTGTCACCCCCTAGCACACCTACCAATCAGATCAGGCCCTAATTTGCCCCGTGTGGGCTCCTGATCACTCGGCCAAACCCTCAGATCCCCCTCAGACCCCTTTCCGATCACCTCCCCAGTGCATTGATTGCATCTATTTTCCCCTCTAACCACCCCCTGAGACACCCATCAATCACCTCCTGTCACCCCCTTAGCACTCCTATCCATCAGATCAGGCCCAATACAACCTGTCATCTAAAAGGCCACCCTGCTTATGACCGGTTCCACAAAATTTGCCCCCTCATAGACCACCTGTCAACAAAATTTGCAGATGCATATACCCCTGAACAGTCATTTTGAGACATTTGGTTTCCAGACTACTCACGGTTTTGGGCCCGTAAAATGCCAGGGCAGTATAGGAACCCCACAAGTGACCCCTTTGTAGAAAAAAAGACACCCCAATGTATTCTGTAGGGGGTAAGACGGGTTCACAGAAGATTTTATTTTTTGTCAAAAGTTAGCGGAAATTGATTTTTATTGTTTTTTCACAAAGTGTCATTTTTCACTAACTTGTGACAAAAAATAAAATCTTCTATGAACTCACCATACACCTAACGGAATACCTTGGGGTGTCTTCTTTCTAAAATGGGGTCACTTGTGGGGTTTCTATACTGCCTTGGCATTTTAGGGGCCCTAAACCGTGAGGAGTAGTCTAGAAAACAAATGCCTCAAAATGACCTGTGAATAGGACGTTGGGCCCCTTAGCGCACCTAGGCTGCAAAAAAAGTGTCACACATGTGGTATCGCCGTACTCAGGAGAAGTAGTATAATGTGTTTTGGGGTGTATTTTTACACATACCCATGCTGGGTGGGAGAAATCTCTCTGTAAATGGACAATTGTGTGTAAAAAAAAAAATCAAAAAGTTGTCATTTACAGAGATATTTCTCCCACCCAGACTGGGTATGTGTAAAAATACACCACAAAACACATTATACTACTTCTCCTCTCAGTGAATACTTTGGGATGTCTTCTTTCCAAAATGCTGTCATTTGGGGGGTATTTATACTATCCTGGAATTTTAGCACCTCATGAAACATGACAGGTGTTCAGAAAAGTCAGAGATGCTTCAAAATGGGAATATTCACTTTTGGCACCATAGTTTGTAAACGCTATAACTTTTATTTAATTCAATAAATATACACTGAGTGTTTTTTTTTTTTATCAAAGACATGTAGCAGAATAACTTTCGCGCTCAAATGTATAGGAAATTTTACTTTATTTGAAAAATGTCAGCACAGAAAGTTAAAAAAGTAATTTTTTTGACAAAATTCATGTCTTTTTTGATGAATATAATAAAAAGTAAAACTCGCAGCAGCAATCAAATAGCACCAAAAGAAAGCTGTGTTAGGGACAAGAAAAGGAGGTAAAATTTATTTAGGTGGTAAGATGTATGACCGAGCAATAAACCGTGAAAGCTGCAGTAGTCTGAATGGAGAAAAAGGCTCTGGTCCTTAAAGAGAAACTCCAACCTAGAATTGAACTTTATCCCAATCAGTAGCTGATACCCCTCTTTTACATGAGAAAAATAATGCTTTTCACAAACAGACCATCAGGGGGCGCTGTATGACTGATTGTGTGCTGAAACCCCTCCCACAAGAAGCTCTGAGTACCGCGGTACTCTGGGCAAACTGCCACAATGTAACAATGTTCACAGACAGGAATTCGCTATTAACATCTGTCTCTAACAGCCAAAACAGCTAGGAGCAGCTACATAACCTGCCCACAGTAACAATGTCACCATGTAATAAATGTCAGAATGTAAATCGGGGCGAGGAAAGATTTTACAATGAGCAAACACTGACTAAATCATTTATACATAATTATGGTAAAAAATTAAGCACTTTTTTTACTACATTATTTTCACTGGAGTTCCTCTTTAAGGGGTAGAAAGACTGTGGTCCTCGAGTGGTTAAGCCCTGAATTTGTTGGTCCTAAGAGGGATTCCTACAGCTGTGTCCGGTCTGCTAGATGGTGAATTTCACCTCTTCTCTGGATGAATGGAGCAACAGGAGCGCCACTGGAGGTCTGCAAGTCTGAGCAGGAAGTTGCTGAACCCTGGAATGAATGTCAGGGCTGGTTCACGTTGGCGTTGAGTTGGCCTGAATCGCAGAGCTTGGCATTTGTTACTACATTCATGCAGCCGCCTCTTAGCGCGCCCAGAGTCCACGGATCCGAAGATGGCGGAGGATGCTGGCTTCCCACCCACGCTCATAAATTTACCTTTGTATCAAACCTCTTAATCAATATATCACCGCTCATCCCGACATTCCAGGCCACTTTAACCTCCCTGGCGTTATGATTACTTCCAGATTTTAGGGTTTGAAGGCTAACTTGTGAGAATGCTCCAAACCCCCCCCCTGGAATTGGAATGATCGCACAGCACCAAACAACTTGCACCGCACGTTATAGCTGTAGTGAACCCTCCCAAAAAAAACCCTCAGTATAGGTAGGTAGCCAGGTATAGGTGCCCCCAGTATAGGTTGGCCAGGCACTCTCATCATGGGCGGACCGGGCCTGCCAATAGATAGATCTGCGGCAGCCCTGCACATTAATCAATTCCCATGGATCCAGCTCGGGTTTAACCCTCTGAGTGGGAAATTATTAATTATAATCTGAATTTCCGTCCCGAGCCTGACTCGGGATTAATGCTAAGGAGGTTAAACAAACAACAAACACAGAACATTTATATTGCGCTTTTCTCCACCCATGACCACACCCAAATTATAGTGCATGGCCACACCCATTTTCCGGCTGGAATGCCCAAAAGTGCCCCATATCTCTTAGGACCCTAACAACACCCCTGCTGTGACCCTAGTGCTGCAAGGTGAGAGCAGCGAGCCCTTATCCACCTGTCTACAAATGAAACAAAGCTACGTCCATGCAACCGCCTCTCAGTGCGCCCAGAGTCCACGGAGCCGGTGGAAGATGCTGGCTTCCCACCCGTGCTCATAAATTCAGCTCCGCATCAAACCTGCATCATAAGGAACCTCTCTGTCTCTCCATAACCCCAATCAACATATCGCCGGTCATCCCGGCATTCCTGGCCACTTTAAAATGGCAGAGGTGCCGGCGTAACTCACGGCAGTCAGGCTGATCAATAAGGCCAGTCTCTTATGCTTCTCAATTGTTTGCCATGAGATAGAGATGGAGTGAAGAGACCGTTCCCAGGAGGGCAAACTCTGATCAACTCCTTCCATGTAGAGAAGGCAGATTAGTTATTCTTAATGCATAGTATAATTGCCCCTCCACCTGGGACCTCTTCCCCAGAAGCATAACTTAAGCAGCGCTGCAGATGGTGAGCCAGGAATCATTGTTCAATGCTGGCCTTTCATTTCCAGGGGTTTATTTCATTCCGTGTACAAATGCCGGAGACCCCGATGCCCCATCTGGTGCGGTGTACTTCGGCAATTATGCCACCGGCGGAGGGGAGGGGGAAAAAAATTGCGTCCTCAACAATTTTTATTTTATTCTACTTTCCGAGAAAGAAAAGAATCAAGAAAAAAAACACCTTGAAACGATTTAGCACGATAGCTTTATCTAATATTTTGCTGGAGCAGATGGTGCCGCCAGCTCTGATTTATGGGTAAATTAGATAGACAAGAATGTGCGGTATTTAATTATCCAGTCAAGATGGTTGTTTGTGCGTAGAACGCCGGAGTGTGAGGGGTTTACATTTCTTTGATTCACCCGATCACGCCTGCGAGTTCAGCAGGTTCAGCAGGTGGGAGCCCACTGGAGATTGCACTGGTGGAACTACAAATCCCAGCATGGAAAGGCAGGCATAGGCTGAGATACATGAATGCAGGTGAAGGAGTAAGCCTAAAAATATCAGAAACCTTAAACTAGAAATAAACTAACCTAACCTAATGCCGGGCCTGACACCATATTGTTTTGTCAGGTGCAAGAAAATGCAAGAGATTAGAGACAAAATAAGGTACAACAATATGTCCATCTATCATTTACCGTATACATATAGTTTCAACATGCATTTTGCCCAGATTGCCTCATTAAAGGGAACCTTAACCCTGCAAAAGAAAAAAGTTCCACTTACCTGGGGCTTCCCTAAGCTCGCCCTGTGCCTTTTTCCGGTCTTCGAGTGTCCTCCGGTCCCCGCCACAGGTTAGTTAGGTCTTTGGCCGTCAGAGTCTTCTTCTTCGCCTGCCCGCTGTCAAGTGCACCCTGCGCAGGCGAGGACCGACCAGGAACCGGCGAGGGCTCAGGACGGCTACAGAGGGCTTGGGGAAGCCCCAGGTAAGTGAAACTTTTCTTCTTTTGTAGGGTTAAAGGGACTCCGAGCTCACGAAAAAAAGAAAAGTTGTACTCACCAGGGGCTTTCTCCAGCCCAGTGCTGGTCGGGAGGTCCCACGCCGGCGTCCTGGCTCCTCTCCTTCTCCCCGCTCCGGTATAGCTGACAGGCCGCAGCCCGGGCGACACTCGGTGGAGTGTCGGGCTGCAGCTTCCGCGTATGACGCGGATTACGTCACACGCCGGCCGCCTCGCGTCATCACGGCGGCCGGCGTGAAAGTACTGCGCATGCGCGATTAAAGCGCGCATGCGCAGTACTTTCACGCCGGCCGCCGTGATGACGCGAGGCGGCCGGCGTGTGACGTAATCCGCGTCATACGCGGAAGCTGCAGCCCGACACTCCACCGAGTGTCGCCCGGGCTGCGGCCTGTCAGCTATACCGGAGCGGGGAGAAGGAGAGGAGCCAGGACGCCGGCGTGGGACCTCCCGACCAGCACTGGGCTGGAGAAAGCCCCTGGTGAGTACAACTTTTCTTTTTTTCGTGAGCTCGGAGTCCCTTTAAGGTTCCCTTTAAAAGCTCATACCAAAATTGTACCCTTTAGATGATATTTCTTTTTATTTTTTTATCACAGTTATTTTTAATTTTATTTATATAGCGCCAACATATTCCGCAGCGCTTTACAAAGCACAATAGGACGACAGGGGAACATAGATACAACGTACAGCAGAGTTCCAAGCAGCACAAATATTGTTACAAAAACAGTAAACATTAGCCCTTGCGAGCTTACAATCTAATGGGTAGTGGGGAACACACTAGGTAAGGGGGTGGAGGATGGATGAGGCAGTGACCCTTTGCCTCTGATTACATTGTGACAGGTAAGTAAATAAGGGCTATAGAATGTTATAAGGTTGTCTGAAAAGGTGTGTCTTAAGAGTGCGTTTGAAGATGTCCAGGTTTGGAGCATGACGTACAGGCTGTGGAAGAGAGTTCCAGATAAGGGATAATGCTCATGTAAAGTCCTGGATGCGAGCGTGAGAGGAGGTGATCAGCTTAGAGGCCAGGTTAAATGCAACTTTGTTCTTTCAAACCATAAAGAACTTGCAAGGTTTTCAAATATTACAGCAGTGGACCAGGCAGTATGGAGTAACATTTGGCATGAACATCCGGCAAACATTGTCATATAGGCCATCATAACTGATGGTGGGAAGGGAGTAGATGTTTGAAGGCTTAAAGCAGGCTTTATGGGTACCTTTTTTAATGTACTGAAATTTTGGGTTGAGCCGGGAAGAACAATGAAATCAGTTGAAAGCCCTCAGTCATGAAGACTATAAGTGGTCCAAACACATGAGCAGATGATTAGGGCATCATGGCATAGAATGGCTCAGCTATTAGTTAGAGCAGGGGTCTCCAAACATTTTGGGTCGAGGGCCGGGTCAACATACTTAAGACTGCTTGGGGGGCCGGAACATACAAGACAAGACAAATAATATTTATATCGCGCTTTTCTCCTGGCGGACTCAAAGCACCAGAGCTGCAGCCACTAGGGCGCTCTATAGGCAGTAGCAGTGTTAGGGAAACTTGCCTAAGGTCTCCTACTGAATTGCTGCTGGCATACATAAAATGATGTAGAAATCTTTGCGGGCCAGACAGTGAAGCATACCCAGGTGACAACCTGCAGTCCGATTAGACAGCAGTGTCACCTACCTGATGTGGAATGTGCTTGGAAACCAGCAAATTACTGCTTTCTGGCTTTCATGTGGATGGGTGGTACCAGCACTACTATTTTATATGCGGACCACCAATATTTAAAGATGTAGCTGACCGTATCTATAAGTAATACATTTTGTGTGGGGGGGGGGGCAGGAAAAAAAGCCTCCGGGGGCCACATTCGGCCCACGGGCCTTAGTTTGAGGTCCACTGAGTTAGAGCATTGAAAGTAAGGTATGAGGGTGGGATCCTGAGGCTGGGATGGGACAATCAATTGCAGAAAGAACAAGTTTTTTTTGGTAAATAATGCATGTTATTGGAGGAGAAAGTCAAACCGAGGGTTGAGCAGGAAGGAGTTCTAAAAACATTTGAACGCCCTCAGTAAACTTAAAGGGAACCTGAAGAGAGTTAAATTATTTAAAATAAACACATGACGTAGGCGTAGCTGCAAATGACTATTTCATACTAATCACACCGTCAGTTCCTCTCAGAAGCTCACTATTTTCTTCTTACCGTGATCCCTTCCAGTTCTGACAATATTTTGTCAGAACTGGAATATACCAGTTGTTGTCAGTTATATATCAGCAGCTGTCAGTTACAACTGAATGTGCAAGGTAATGTCCATGTTTCTCTATGGCTCAACTGGGCGATATTACAGTTGAACAGTGTGCTGTTTAGGAAGCTGTTAGGGGGTAATGGCCATTTTTAAAATGGAGGACGGAGAATTCCATTGATCACAGTGGACAAATGGGATGCAGGAAAGGAGAAAGAGATTGAGAAGTAGACTACACAGGAGAGAAGTATGACCTGTATATGGTAATTTTGACTTTTTATTTTCAGTTCAGGTTCTCTTTAATGAATGCGGAAGGTGAGTATCACGCTGGTGCGTGATGAGATAGCGTTTAGGTACGTGAGGTAGCGTACAGGTAATTACACACAGAAGTACAACAGAAGTACAAGGTGAAACAAACGGTCAGAACTTGTGCACAAGTTAGAGATATCGAAGTACAGAGTCGTCAAGCTAAATCATAGTTAAATTCGAGCAGGGTCATACACGTGTATCAGATGTCAGTCGTATTGCAAGGATCAGGCAGTAGCAGAGTCAGGGACAGGCCGAGTCGGTAACGTAAAACAGATGGCAATGGTACAGAAGGACTAGACTAGAGCAAGGTCAGGAACAAGCAAGGTCGGTACACTGATCAATATACAATGAGATGTTACTTCAATAATATCAGGATGATATTATGAATAAATACAATAATAATAATCAATACGAAAATAACAAACGACTGACTAACTGGAGTACATATATATTGTGCGTCTACACAATATATCAATGTATCTCAAGGTAGCTAGTTAGCTAGACCAGGAACCAGCGAACTGATTAGTATCAAGGTCAGCGAGCACTGAATACTCTGGCCTTATATACACAAAATAATCAACCAGTAGCCACTCCCATATGGTGATGTCAGCTAGTGACATCACCTGCAGTCATTCCTAACCCTCTGATTGGCTTATTCATTCTGAATCTTCTGATTGGTTTAAAATTACCAACTATTGGTTCAACGGATTTCCGCAAAAATTTCCACTATTGCTTACCACAATACAAATCCTCATCCTCCGATTGGCTGATTCATGCCGAGTCTTCTGATTGGGCTAAAATTACTAATTATCGGTACAGCTGAAATTTCCGCGATTTCCGACGAATTTCCAACACTAATTTCCGTGTACCGCATTCCGATGCGAAAATGTGATTTCCGATCGGAAGTTCAGCGGAATCGGAATGAGCATCCCTACTAGACACCAGTGGTTCTGGATGCAAGCTTGGCTTTTGGGGCATAAAGAGATAATTTGCATATTCAGCAGTGGTGCATTGTGGGTAACCACAGATGTTCACTTTAAGCTGAATTATCACAAGTTCCTCCTGTTTGAAGAAGGCAAACCACACTTGACAATCACCGTGAACTCTTTCTCCATCCATTCAGCCATCAGGTTTTCAACTTTTCAACTGTTAACTACTGCAATCTTTTTTTTTTCTTTCTTCTTTTGATGTAATTGACCTAACTTGCGGAAAATCTGACGCTTTTTCTTGCATTTGTATTTTGTGTCGCTGACGGCGGAGGTCAGTGGGGGGATCACGATGACAGACCTACAGAAAAACTCAGTTGCAGTGCAATTTGGCTGTAGATGATTGCAGTTTGGCCAAATGAGAGTCATTTAGCTGACTAGGCGGAAGTGGAAATGGAAGGCGTCAGGCCGCAAGTTTGTAAGTGACAAGAAAACAATGTCTTGTACATAAAAAAAACTCTCCAGCCGTGTGTGCGTGATTTCACTCTCTAAGACGACGCAAGAACAGCTTTTAAACTCCCTGTTGCAAATTGTTGCACAATAAGGAAGCTTTTAGCACAGCTGTAAGGAATCTGTGAATGCGTTGTTGGGGGTTACAGGGAAGAGATAAGTCGTCCTCCTGATAGCAGCATTTGTTACACATGCACAAATTGTCTTGCCTTCCTGTTTTAAAGGGAACCTAAAACTGAGAAGGATATGGATTTTTCCTTTTAAAATAATACCAGTTGCCTGACTCTCCTGCTGATCCTGTGTCTCTAATATTTTTAGCCACAGCCCCTGAACAAGCATGCAGATCAGGTGCTCTGACTGAAGTCAGACTGGATTAGCTGCATGCTTGTTTCAGGTGTGTGATTCAGCCACTGCTGCAGCCATAGAGATCAGCAGGACTGCCAGGCAAATGGTATTGTTTAAAAGGAAACATCCATATCCCTCTCAGTTTAGGTTCCCTTTAAAGTGCCCAATAAAAAAAAGTTGTGTACCATATGCAAATTATACTTTTTTTTTTATTAACCCCATAACTTAAAGGGAATCTGAAGTGAAAATAAACGTATGATGTAATGATTTGTATGTGTTGTCCAGCTAAGAAATAGAACATTAGTAGCACAGATATGAGTCTCACATTGTTTCCAGTATAGGAAGAGTTAAGAAACTTCAGTTACCTATGGAAAAAAGAGCTTCTCTGGGCTCTCTGGGGCTGGAGGAAGCCACAGGCAAGTAAAAATCTACTTTTTCACTTAAGTTTCCCTTTAAGTCTTTAACCTCTCTTTATTGATTCTGCTGTTCCTGTGGATTAGTGAACAAGGCATGGTGGCAGACACAAGTATCAGGGACAGTAACAAGGCACCCTGGTCTCAGGGACAGTCACATGGTACACAGGTATCAAGAACTGGGCACATAGATATCAGGGACAAGGCACATGGGTAGGTACATGGGTATCAGGGCCAGGGCCTATAGGTATGCGAGATAGGGCTCATATCAGGGACAGTGTACAAGGGTATCATGCACAGAGCATACAGTATAATTGACAAGGGACACAGGGATCAGGGAGAAAGTACACCGGAATCAGGGACAGACTACATAGGTATCAGGGACAGGGCACATAGGTATCAGGGACAGGGCACATGGGTATCAGGGACAGGGCACATGGGTATCAGGGACAGGGCACATGGGTATCAAGGACAGGGCACATGGGTATCAGGGACAGGGCACATGGGTATCAGGGACAGGGCACATGGGTATCAGGGACAGGGCACATGGGTATCAGGGACAGGGCACATGGGTATCAGGGACAGAGTACATAGGTATCAGGGACAGGGCACATGGGTATCAGGGACAGGGCACATGGGTATCAGGGACATGGCACATGGGTATCAGGGACAGGGCACATAGGTATCAGGGACAGGGCACATGGGTATCAGGGACAGGGCACATGGGTATCAGGGACAGGGCACATGGGTATCAAGGACAGGGCACATGGGTATCAAGGACAGGGCACATGGGTATCAGGGACAGGGCACATGGGTATCAGGGACAGGGCACATAGGTATCAGGGACATGGCACATGGGTATCAGGGACAGAGAACACAGGTATCAAGGACAGGGCACATGGGTATCAGGGACAGGGCACATGGGTATCAAGGACAGGGCACATGGGTATCAGGGACAGGGCACATGGGTATCAGGGACAGGGCACATGGGTATCAGGGACAGGGCACATGGGTATCAGGGACAGAGTACATAGGTATCAGGGACAGGGCACATGGGTATCAGGGACAGGGCACATGGGTATCAGGGACATGGCACATGGGTATCAGGGACAGAGCACATGGGTATCAAGGACAGGGCACATGGGTATCAGGGACAGGGCACATGGGTATCAGGGACAGGGCACATAGGTATCAGGGACAGGGCGCATGGGTATCAGGGACAGGGCACATGGGTATCAGGGACAGAGTACATAGGTATCAGGGACAGGGCACATGGGTATCAGGGACAGGGCACATGGGTATCAGGGACAGAGAACACAGACATAAGAGATAGGAGACACGGGTATCAGGGACAGGACACGGGTATCAGGGACAGGACACACAGGTAGCAGGGACAGTGCAAATGGGTATCAGGGACAGAGCATACAGTATAATGGACAAGGGACACAGGTATCAAGGACAGAGTACACAGGAATCAGGGACAGACTACATATGTATCAGGGACAGGTCACATAGGTATTAGGGACAGAGCACACAGGTATCATGGACATGGGACGCAGGTATCATAGAACACAGGTATTAGGGACAGGGGACACAGGTATCATCATGAACACGGGACATAAATATTAGGGACAGTGGACACAGGAATTATGAACATGGGCACAAGTATCATGGCAATGGGACACGGGGATAATGGACAAGGCACATGGGTATCAGAGACAGAGTATATACTGTAGGTATCAGGGATATAGTGCACAGGTATCAGGGAAAGAGTATGTAGGCATCAGAGACATTGTGCACAAGTGTTAGGGACAGAGCACATAGGTATCAGGGCCAGAGTATGTAGGCATCAGGGACATAGTACACAAGTATCAGGAACAGAATACATAGGTATCAGAGACAGAGTATGTAGGCATCGGAGACATAGTGCACAAATATCAGGGACAGAGCACATAGGTATCAGGGACATAATGCACAAGTATCAGGAACAGAGTACATAGGTATCGGGGACATAAGGCACAAGTATCAGGAACAGAGTACATAGGTATCAGGGACATAATGCACAAGTATCAGGGACATAGTGCACAGGTATCAGGGACAGAGTATGTAGGTATCAGGGACAGAGTACAAAGGTATCAGGGATATAGTGCACATATATCAGGGACAGAGTATGTAGGTATCAGGGACAGAGTGCACAAGTATCAGGGACAAAGTACATAGGTATCAGGGACATAGTGCACAGGTATCAGGGACAGAGTATGTAGGTATCAAGGACAGAGTACATAGGTATCAGGACAGAGTATGTAGGCATCGGAGACATAGTGCACAAGTATCAGGGACAGAGCACATCGGTATCAGGGACATAATGCACAAGTATCAGGGACAGAGTACATAGGTATCATGGACAGAGTATGTAGGCACCGGAGACATAGTGCACAAGTATCAGGGACAGAGCACATAGGTATCAGGGACATAATGCACAAGTATCAGGAACAGAGTACATAGGTATCAGGGACATAGTGCACAGGTATCAGGGACAGAGTATGTCGGTATCAGGGACAGGGTACATAGGTATCAGGACAGATTAGTAATCACAATTAATTACAAAAATGTATGCATTATTATTTATTAATGCAGTGATCTTTTATTTTATTAATAGTAGGGGGTGGGGGCGGGGAGGAGTGAACATGGGAGGGTGTTCTCCAATTTAAAAAATACAAATAACATTGGGGTTCAACCATTCGGTCTTAATTCTGATAAATCTCTGTGATTCGCAGGACCGTCTCAGCACATCAGGAGTTTATGAGTCAGCAAATTAGGAGCAGCCGGATAAGTCGGTATGTTTGGGGTGGCGGCTGCGTATCACCAGAAGTCTTCCATCCCCCGGCCGGACAAGTGCATGCGCGGAGCCGCCACCTGGCTGACATACTAATGGAGTGGAGAGAGAAAAACCAGCAGCAGCCGCCCAAAGCGCCTTCCCTTTGTTTGGGGAACGGGGGGGGGAGAAAAGAAGGAGGGCGCACTACACAAAAAAAAAGAGGGGAAAAGAAAATCCACCATCATTTAGCACAAGTCATTTTACATGCTGGGATAATGAAGTATAAAAATGCCTTCAAAGAACTGATTTCCCAGATTTAACTCACTACCAGCCGGGCTTTTTTGTGAGGCTCGGAGGAACATGCATTCCCCCGTGCCAGGCAAACAAAGGGCCTGCAAATTCATCAAACTATTTAATGATGCCTCTTTATTTTTCTCCATTAGCCAGCGCTGCCAGCACAAAGTAAATAAAGCCACCGTGGTCTTTCCCCAGCAGACACATTGACTGGTTTTATTCAATTTACAATATAAAGGTCCCCCCCACTCCTCCTTCGTTCCCATTTTGGCTGGTTTCCTGGTGGAAGCGTCACAAATTGAAGCACCCAACTTGCAGCCCTGCTCCCGCCGCCGCACAGAGCGGGACATTGTGCATGGCAAGCACATAAACGCACAAGCGGCGGCCGATGGCGGCCAAGAAGCACTTTACAGACTCCGGGATAGAAGAAGAAGATAAAAAAAACCACACACACATAAAGTGCAGCTTTTTATCCTCTAGTAAATGTGCTTCTTACATCTATTTCTTTTCAGTGGGGCTTGTTATTGAGCTCAGTATCCTCAAATGCCATTGATCTCAGGCTGTGACTCAATCCATATGCTTACGCTCTGACACCGGGCGCCGCAAGCCGGCCCTGCAAATCCCATTCAGCCCTCAAAACGTATTGATTGTATAGATCCGCCCCCCCTAAACTTGTGATAATGATACATCATTGTTAAATTTGGTAGAACAAACCGCTTTCCCGATCTGTCAATGCAAGCATGATGAACAATTCACAGCCCTGTTAAGGCGGCTTTTAAGTTGCAAAAGAGTAAACAGCGCCTGGAAACACAGCGCTTGGGACGCAGCCTACTGTGTGGTCTGAGGGCCACTGTCTTCCTATCCAGTGACCTGTTACTGGTCATGTGGTGGTCACCCCTGATCCTCATATCATCACACACACACTATATATATATATATATATATATATATATATATATATATATATATATACACAGTATATATATATATATATATATATATATATATATATATATATAATGCACTGTGAACATACAATGTGTGCCATGCACAAGCACATGTGCACACTCACTGTATACACATACACAGTACACTAAGGCTTTACACAAATGCACACAAATATATATCAGTTATCACGGTTTAGTGAATCAAGCCCAATGTATGCTGTGTACAAGCACATATGTGCACACACACGCTTTTACACATTTACACGTTGCGCACACAAACTGTACACACATACACACACGCACATTGTATACACGCAATGTACACTGGACCCAAACACATATGTACACAGACAAGTACATACACAAACACACACTGAAAACACATATACACACACTGTACACAAACATACTACACACACACACACACACACACACACACACACACACACACACACACCCCACACACACACACACACCACACACACACACTATACACAAACTTACTGCACACACACACATACACACACACTGTACACAAACTTACTGCACAAACACACACACTGTACACAAACTTACTGCACACACGCGCTGTACACAACCTTACTAGGCGCACACACACACACTGTACACAAACTTACTGAACACACACACACTGTACACAAACTTACTGCACACACACACACTGTACAAAAACTTACTGCACACACACACACTGTACACAAACTTACTGCACACACACACACACACACACACACACACACACACACACACACACACACACTGTACACAAACTTACTGCACACACACACACTGTACACAAACTTACTGCACACACACACACTGTACACAAACTTACTGCACACACACTTAATTTTTACCCTTCATACTTTTAATTACTGAAGGAACGCAGTCCTCTCACACTTCATATCAATTAATTTTTAAATCAAGCCTGGGAATTGTCTGAATGGGGATTTTCAGGTGCAATTAAAATATATTTTCAGCAGAAAACAGAGAAGCGATTAGTGGCTCTGACAAATTGTTCCTTTTTCCTTTTTAATCAGAATTCTTCCGGTTAATTAAACCGCGTTCAATCTTTTTTTTTATTTTCAGATAATTGTGAGGTTTTTTTGTGGTGCCTGAGAAACATGCCTCGCGCTGTTCCAGCGGCATTAGGGGAAGGAGCTGACAGTTGTCATAAACAATTACGCCAAACTCAATTCTCTCATTAAGCAATCATCTCTTTTCAGCCGATACCCCCTCCCAAAAAACTTTTTGTTCAGCCGACTGCAGTCAGGAGGGCGAAATATTTATTCTGAACCTTTCACTCATTTAAGAGCGCAAAAAAAAAAAAAAAAACAGGAAGATGGCGTTTTGGCATTTTCTGCTCTGGCACAATGCTAAATTCAGACATTTTCCTAATTGCCCAGGTCCTGAGTTTTCAGAGCTGGTCTCCGTCCTTCGCATCATTTCTTCATCTCCTCTGGGAGGAGCAATTTACAGAAAGCTGTATCGATTTTCGCTGTAATAAGGGCTGAGATGTCCTACAGACTTTGCACAATTGGCACCTCGTATTTGCAGACGTGGAGCGCTACACATGCATTCATGTCTCTCGCAGGTCATTACAGCCCCACACATTTATTTCCTGGCTCTTCCAGGATTCTCACCACCGGATTCCTGGCTGATCATCTCTGGGCGTAAACGCGAAGATTCAAAACATTTGTTGTGAAAGGCCTTTCAGGAAGCAGATGGCGGGAGGTGGATTGATAAGTTGGTATTTTGCATTGCCTGCTAGATGTTCCGGTGATCAGAGTTTGTTGACAGCGCCGTTCTGGGGGTTTACGGAATCAGTAGCTAAATATAACTGGCAAATTTCATGCAAGGCTTAATACTAACTTATGATTAGCTTAAAGGGAACCTTGACCCTGTTGTATAAACAAAATTTCACTTACCTGGGGCTTCCCAAAGCCCCCTGCAGCTGTCTTGTGCACTCGCTGGTCCACGGGATCCCATTACATGGGATGAAGTGACCACTTACATATTACATGCGATGGAGAGACAGCCTACATACTACACAAGATGGAATCAGTGGCATAGCTACAGATCTTGGGCCCGGATGCGGAATTTGGACCCAGACCCCCACCACGGTAGCCAGATGTGCCCCACTCCCTCCCCCCATCTCGTATGATAGTCAGGTATAGGCGCCTCCAGTATAGGTAACCAGGTATAGGTGCCTCAGTATAGGTAGCCAGGTATATGTGCCTCCAGCATAGGTAGCCAGAAATAGGTGGCTCAGTATAGTTAGCCAGGAATAGGTGCCCCCAGTATAGGTAGTCAGGAATAGGTGCCAAAAATAGGTGCTCAGTATAGGTAGCCAGGAATAGGCGCTCAGTATAGATAGCCAGGAATAGGCGCTCAGTATCGATAACTAGGAATAGGTGCCAGGAATAGATGCTCCAATATAGGTAGCCAGGCAGAGGGAGGGGACGCAGCGGTGGGGCGAACAAGCATCGACTGAGGAAGAAGTCATCAGTTCATTGCCCCACCGATCGCCAGGATCCACACACTGCATGTGCTTACTTCTTCCTGTTCTTGCATTCCATCTCACAGTAACGGCGTCCCTTAGGGTGTGCTGTTACTGTCAGATGAGGCGCAAGAACACAAAGTAGTAAGTACATGCAGCGCGTGGATCCCAGCGATGTATTTGATGACGCCCTCAGCCACGGCTCGCTCACCCGCCACTGCAGCCTTTCGCGCAGCACTGGTGGAGAACAATCAGGCCCCCGGGCCCAGTCGCAACATGCGACCGCTGCCTCCGTGGCCCCTATGCCTGTGGATGGAATGACAGATTACATATTACATGGGATGGGGTGACAGTTTACATATTACACAGGATGAAATGACACCTTACATATTACAGGGGATGTGATGACAGCTTACATATTACAGGGGATTAGAGTTGGGCCGAACGGTTCGCCTGCGAACGGTTCCATGCGAACTTCCGTGGTTCGCGTTCGCGTCCCGCAGGCGAACCTTTGCGGAAGTTCGGTTCGCCCCATAATGCACATGGAGGGTCAACTTTCACCCTCTACATCACAGTCAGCAGGCCCAGTGTAACCAATTAGGCTACACTAGCCCCTGGAGCCCCACCCCCCTTATATAAGGCAGGCAGCGGCGGCCATTACGGTCACTCGTGTGCCTGCATTAGTGAGAGTAGGGCGAGCTGCTGCAGACTGTCTCTCATAGGGAAAGATTAGTTAGGCTTAGCTTGTTCCTGGCTGCATACCTGTTCTGTGAACCCACCACTGCATACCTGTACTGTGAACCCACCACTGCATACCTGTTCTGTGAACCCAACACTGCATACCTGTTCTGTGAACCCACCACTGCATACCTGTACTGTGAACCCACCACTGCATACCTGTACTGTGAACCCACCACTGTATACCTGTTCAGTGAACCTGCCACTGCATACCTGTTCTGTGAACCCACCACTGCATACCTGTTCAGTGAACCCACCACTGCATACCTGTTCAGTGAACCTGCCACTGCATACCTGTTCAGTGAACCCACCACTGCATACCTGTTCTGTGAACCCACCACTGCATACCTGTTCTGTGAACCCACCACTGCATACCTGTTGTGTTCAGTGAACCTGCCACTGCATACCTGTTCTGTGAACCCGCCACTGCATACCTGTTCTGTTCAGTGGACCAGCCATTGTATACCTGTTCTGTTCAGTGAACACGCCACTGTATACCTGTTCAGTGAACCCGCCACTGCATACCTGTTCTGTTCAGTGAACCTGCCACTGCATACCTGTTCTGTGAACCTGCCACTGTATACCTGTACTGTTCAGTAAACCCGCCACTGCATACCTGTTCTGTTCAGTGGACCTGCTACTGTATACCTGTTCTGTTCAGTGAACCCGCCACTGTATACCTGTACTGTTCAGTGAACCCGCCACTGCATACCTGTACTGTTCAGTGAACCCGCCACTGCATACCTGTTGTGTTCAGTGAACCCGCCACTGCATACCTGTTCTGTTCAGTGAACCCGCCACTGCATACCTGTTCTGTGAACCTGCCACTGTATACCTGTACTGTTCAGTGAACCCGCCACTGCATACCTGTTCTGTTCAGTGAACCTGCCACTGCATACCTGTTCTGTGAACCCGCCACTGTATACCTGTACTGTTCAGTGAACCCGCCACTGCATACCTGTTGTGTTCAGTGAACCTGCCACTGTATACCTGTTCTGTGAACCCGCCACTGTATACCTGTACTGTTCAGTGAACCCGCCACTGCATACCTGTTGTGTTCAGTGAACCTGCCACTGTATACCTGTTCTGTTCAGTGAACCCGCCACTGTATACCTGTTCAGTGAACCCGCCACTGCATACCTGTTCTGTTCAGTGAACCTGCCACTGCATACCTGTTCTGTGAACCCGCCACTGTATACCTGTACTGTTCAGTGAACCCGCCACTGCATACCTGTTCTGTTCAGTGGACCCGCTACTGTATACCTGTTCTGTTCAGTGAACCCACCACTGTATACCTGTACTGTTCAGTGAACCCGCCACTGCATACCTGTTCTGTTCAGTGGAGCCGCTACTGTATACCGGTTCTGTTCAGTGAACCCGCCACTGCATACCTGTTGTGTTCAGTGAACCCGCCACTGTATACCTGTACTGTTCAGTGAACCCGCCACTGCATACCTGTACTGTTCAGTGAACCCGCCACTGCATACCTGTTGTGTTCAGTGAACCCGCCACTGCATACCTGTTCTGTTCAGTGAACCTGCCACTGCATACCTGTTCTGTGAACCCGCCACTGCATACCTGTTCTGTTCAGTGAACCTGCCACTGCATACCTGTTCTGTGAACCCACCACTGTATACCTGTTCTGTTCAGTGAACCCACCGCATCAGTGCGCATACCTGTGCAGTTAAGTGAACCCACCTACCTACGTGAGTGCACGCAGTGTGATATACCACTCCGTGCATACCCGATATGGACAAAACAGGTAGAGGAAGAGGTAGTGCCAGAGCCAGAGGAAGGCCACCCGGCAGGTCTGCGCGAGGTCGTGTAAATGTAATTTCGTGTGGACCTGGCCCACAGTACAGTGCTCGGAAGAAGGCACGTCCCATCACCTCCCAAGATTGTCAGGACGTGGTTGAGTATTTAGCGACACAGAACACCTCATCTTGCTCAGCCACCAGCGCTACTACTAGCACCACTTCCGCTGCATTTGACACTTCGCAAGAATTATTTAGTGGTGAAATCACTGATGCACAGCCATTGTTGTTACAGCCAGATGAATTTTCACCAGCTCATATGTCTGAGTTACGCGGCAACACTATGGATGTAACGTGTAAGGAGGATGAAGGACCTACTGATGGTGCATGTTTGGATTTGTCTGAGGCAAGCGAAGCTGGGCAGGATGATTACGATGATGACGATGATAGGGATCCTCTGTATGTTCCCAACAGAGGAGATGAAGAGGGGGACAGTTCAGAGGGGGAGTCAGAGAGTAGTAGGAGGAGAGAAGTTGCTGAAAGAAGCTGGGGCAGCTGTCCGTCAGAAACAGCTGGTGGCAGTGTCCGGCACCATGTATCGCCACCTATGTACAGCCAGCCAACTTGCCCTTCAGCATCAGCTGCTGAGGTCCCCATAGTGCCCACATCCCAGGGTGGCTCAGCGGTGTGGAAATTTTTTAATGTGTGTGCCTCAGATCGGAGCAAAGCCATCTGTTCGCTCTGCCAACAAAAATTGAGCCGTGGAAAGGCCAACACTCACGTAGGGACAAGTGCCTTACGAAGGCACCTGGAGAAAACGCACAAACAGCAATGGGATGGCCACCTGAGCAAAAGCAGCAGCAGCACACAAAAGAAAAGTCACCCTTCTTCTCCTCTTCCTACTTCAGGTGCATCATCTGCTTCTGCCGCTTTCTCCCTTCCACCTTCACAGGCACCCTCCTCCACTCCGCCTCTGCCCTTGAGCGCTTCCTGCTCCTCTGCCCACAGCAGCAGTCAGGTGTCCGTGAAGGAAATGTTTGAGCGGAAGAAGCCAATTTCGGCCAGTCACCCCCTTGCCCGGCGTCTGACAGCTGGCGTGGCGGAACTGTTAGCTCGCCAGCTGTTACCATACCGGCTGGTGGACTCTGAGGCCTTCCGTAAATTTGTGGCCATCGGAACACCGCAGTGGAAGATGCCAGGCCGCACTTATTTTTCGAGAAAGGCCATACCCCAACTGCACCGTAAAGTTGAGAGGCAAGTGGTGTCATCTCTTGCGAAGAGCGTTGGGTCAAGGGTACACCTGACCACGGATGCCTGGTCTGCCAAGCACGGGCAGGGCCGCTACATTACGTACACAGCCCATTGAGTCAACCTGGTGGTGAACGATGGCAAGCAGGGCGCAGCGGACCAAATTGTGACACCTCCACGGCTTGCAGGCAGGCCTCCTGCCACCTCCTCTCCTCCTGCTACATGCTCTTCGCTGTCCTCCTCCTCCTTGGCTGAGTGGCAGTTCTCCTCTCCAGCTACACAGCCCCAGCTCCGCAGGGCCTATGCTGCATGCCAGGTACGACGGTGTCACGCCATCTTAGACATGTCTTGTCTCAAAGTGGAGAGTCACACTGGAGCAGCTCTCCTGGCTGCTCTTAAGAAACAGGTGGATGAGTGGCTGACCCCGCACCACCTGGAGATAGGCAACGTGGTGTGCGACAACGGCAGCAATCTGCTTGCCGCTTTGCATATGGGGAAGCTGACACACATACCCTGCATGGCACATGTCATGAATCTAGTTGTTCAAAGATTTGTGGCAAAGTACCCTGGCTTAGCGGATGTCCTGAAGCAGGCCAGGAAGGTCTGTGGGCATTTGAGGCGGTCTTACACAGCCATGGCACGCTTTGCGGAAATTCAGCGGAAAAACAACATGCCGGTGAGACGCCTCATTTGCGATAGCCCGACTCGCTGGAATTCGACCCTGCTCATGTTCTCCCGCCTGCTAGAACAGAAGAAAGCCGTCACCCACTACCTCTGCAACTACAGTAGAATGAAACAGTCTGGGAAGATGGGGATGTTCTGGCCCGACAACTGGACACTGATGAAAAATGCATGCAGGCTCATGCGGCCGTTTGAGGAGGTGACCAACCTGGTGAGCCGCAGTGAGGGCACCATCAGCGACTTAATTCCCTACGCTTACTTCTTGGAGCGTGCTGTGCGTAGAGTGGCGGATGAAGCTGCGAATGAGCGTGACCAGGAACCGTTACGGCAGGAACAGGCATGGGACCAATTTTCATCAGACCCAGCTGTTTCCTCAACACCTGCGGCAGCACAGAGGGGGGAGGAGGAGGAAGAAGAGAAGTCGTGTGCAGAAGATGAGTCAGACTCAGAGGATGATGAGCAAGGTGTTTCTTTGGGGGAGGAGGAGGAGGAGGGGACGGCGGCAGGAGAACACCCACAGCAGGCGTCGTCGGGGGCTTGTGCTGCTCAACCTTCCCGTGGTATTGTTCGCGGCTGGGGGGAGGAGGCTGACTTACGTGACGTCACTGAGGAAGAGCAAGAGGAGATGGAGGGTACTGGATCCGACTTTGTGCAGATGTCATCTTTTATGCTGTCCTGCCTGTTGAGGGACCCCCGTATAAAAAACCTCAAGGGGAATGAGCTGTACTGGGTGGCCACACTACTAGACCCTCGGTACAGGCACAAAGTGGCGGACCTGTTACCAACTCACCTGAAGGTGGAAAGGATGCAGCACATGCAGAACCAGCTGTCAACTATGCTTTACAATGCCTTTAAGGGTGATGTGACAGCACAACGCCAGCAAGGTACCACTGCCACTAATCCTCCTCCCGTGTCCACGCAGTCAAAGACAGGACGCTCCAGCGATCTCATGGTGATGTCGGACATGCGGACGTTCTTTAGTCCAACGCCTCGCCGTAGCCCTTCTGGATCCACCCTCCACCAACGCCTGGAACGGCAGGTAGCCGACTACCTGGCCTTAAGTGTGGATGTAGACACTGCTGTGAACAGCGATGAGGAACCCTTGAACTACTGGGTGTGCAGGCTTGACCTGTGGCCAGAGCTGTCCCAATTTGCCATCCAACTTCTCTCCTGCCCTGCCGCAAGCGTCCTGTCAGAAAGGACCTTCAGCGCAGCTGGAGGCATTGTCACTGAGAAGAGAAGTCGCCTAAGTCACAAAAGTGTTAAGTACCTCACCTTTATCAAAATGAATGAGGCATGGATCCCGGAGGGCTGCTGCTCGCCCCAAGACTAAGTCAGTCCCCGCACACACAGCATCTCTGCCTGCACGCCGTGTGACTGGCTGCCTGGCCTGCCCCAAGAAGACTAAGTCGCTCCCAGTCCCTCCACACAGCATGTCTGCCTGCAGGCCGCTTGACTACCTTCTCCGCCACCACCAACAGGGTCCGGGACTCCAGGCGGATTGCTGAATTTTTTAGGCCGCTGCAATAATTTTTCTGGTGCGTGTACATGACTGCCTAATTTTTCTGGCTGCACTGCGGGCAGCTGCAACAACAAAAGAAAAGGCATGTACATGCGCCCATTCCCCTTCGTGATCATTACCTTGCCGTGGTGAAGGGGCTTGCGTATCACAATGAAGCAATGACCGGCGCCTAGATGAGTGTCTCGGGGGGCACACAAAAGATAATAAGGTCGTTGCTTCATTGTGGTCAGACCAAATTTGATCAGCTGGACAGTCACTGTTCTGTCATTCAGCTACATCAGCCAGGCGACCATATGGGCTGTAAAGCCACCAAAACCTGCACTCTCGCCATGGTGCGCACCAGTCCAGCACGGCCGTCACTACACAAACAGCTGTTTGCGGTGCGTTACACGGTGAGTTTGGTGTGTCAGTGTGAAGCAGTACCTTAATTACACTACCTGATTGATGTATACACATGCAAGATGTTTTAAAGCACTTTAGGCCTGTCATTTAGCATTCAATGTGATTTCTGCCCTTAAAACGCTGCTTTGCGTCAAATCCAGATTTTTCCCGGGGACTTTTGGCGTGTATCCCACTCCGCCATGCCCCCCTCCAGGTGTTAGACCCCTTGAAACATCTTTTCCATCACTTTTGTGGCCAGCATTTTTTTTTTCTTTCAAAGTTCGCATCCCCATTGAAGTCTATTGCGGTTCGCGAACTTTAACGCGAACCGAACCTTCCGCGGAAGTTCGCGAACCCGGTTCGCGAACCTAAAATCGGAGGTTCGGCCCAACTCTACAGGGGATGTGATGACAGCTTACATATTACAGGGGATGTGATGACAGCTTACATATTACATGGGATGGAATGACAGCTTACATATTACATGGGATGAAATGACAGCTTACATATTACATGGGATGAAAATACAGCTTACATATTACTTGCGATTAAATTACGGCTTGCATATTAGATGGGATGAGGTGAGGTGGCATCTTACATATTACATGGGATGGGACGGGAAGACAGCTTACATATTACATGTTAGAGATGAGCGTAATGACGTAATTACGATTTCGCGAAATTTCTCGTAATTAGTGTAATTACGATTATGGCCGTAAGTACATAATCGTAATGAAGAAGGATTTCGCGAAATTTCGCTTAAGGGTAATTTTCGCGTAATTTTCGCATTACAGTGGGTATTACGAAATTAATGCGTATGGCCATGCTCCCAAGCGGAAAAGTTGACGCATGGATCAATGTTAGGTAGCCGCCGACTTTAAGGGTTAATAGCAAAGCCTCCTTAAATGCTAAGATCCTCAAATTTGGAGAATATATTTAGGAGATCAGGAGGAATAAGAGGAAATTTTTTTTTTCAAAAAGACCTTATAGTTTTTGAGAAAATCGATTTTTAAGTTTCAAGGGCAAAAATGTCTTTTAAATGCGGAAAATGTCAGGTTTTTTTGCACAGGTAACAATAGTGTATTATTTTCATAGATTCCCCCCAGTGGGAAGAGTTTTACTTACTTTGTTCTGAGTGTGGGAAATATAAAAAAAAACGACGTGGGGTCCCCCCTCCCAGACCTCTTTAACCCCTTGTCCCCCATGCAGGCTGGGATAGCCAGAATGCGGAGCACCGGCCGTGTGGGGCTCCGCACCCTGACTATACCAGCCCGCATGGTCCATGGATTGGGGGGTCTCGGAAGGGGAGGGGCAGCCAAGCTTTCCCCTCCCCCTCCGAGCCCTTGTCCAATCCAAGGACAAGGGGCTCTTCTCCACCTCCGATGGGCGGTGGAGGTGGAGGCCGCGATTTCCTGGGGGGGAGGTTCATGGTGGAATCTGGGAGTCCCCTTTAAAAAGGGGTCCCCCAGATGCCCACCCCCCCTCCCAGGAGAAATGAGTATAGAGGTACTTGTACCCCTTACCCATTTCCTTTAAGAGTTAAAAGTAAATAAACACACAAACACTTAGAAAAAGTATTTTAATTGAACAATAACATAACCACGAAAAAAGTCCTTTAATATTCTTAATTAACCATTAATACTTACCTGTTCCTTTAAATAAATGATCCCTCGCAATAGCCTCGGAAATGTTCTATCAGTTACAATGTAACAAAGTTATTACAATGTAACAACTTTGTTACATTGTAACTACGCCGCACCCGACGTCACTCGTCACTCAGCCGCCACAGCAATTACGCGTCCGTGCAGGACGCCAAGTCCCCGCAGCTCCCGCTGTCCACCCCGCCCACATCTGTCACCCACATGTCACCCACATGTGGGTGACATGTGGGTGACATGTGGGAGAGGCGGGGAGGGCAGCGGAGCCGGCGGGGACTTAGCGTCCTGCACGGAGTCCGGACCCGACAGAGCTCTGAGCTATATAGCTCAGAGCTCTCTAAGCATTTTTGAATTTGGGCTCCAAGGAGCCCCATTGGTCCTTAGCAGACCAATGGGGTTCCTTCAAATCAGAAGGAACCCCATTGGTCTGCTAAGGACCAATGGGGCTCCTTGGAGCCCAAATTCAAAGATGCTTAGAGAGCTCTGAGCTATATAGCTCAGAGCTCTGTCGGGTCCGTGCGGCGGCTGAGCGGCGAGTGACGTCGGGGGCGGCGTAGGTACAATGTAACAAAGTTGTTACATTGTAATAACTTTGTTACATTGTAACTGATAGAACATTTCCGAGGCTATTGCGAGGGATCATTTATTTAAAGGGACAGGTAAGTATTAATGGTTAATTAAGAATATTACAGGACTTTTTTCGTGGTTATGTTTTTTGTTCAATTAAAATACTTTTTCTAAGTGTTAGTGTGTTTATTTACTTTTAACTCTTAAAGGAAATGGGTAAGGGGTACAAGTACCTCTATACTCATTTCTCCTGGGAGGAGGGGTGGGCATCTGGGGGACCCCTTTTTAAAGGGGACTCCCAGATTCCACCATGAACCCCCCCCCCCCCCAGGAAATCGCGGCCTCCACCTCCACCGCCCATCGGAGGTGGAGAAGAGACCCTTGTCCTTGGATTGGACAAGGGCTCGGAGGGGGAGGGGAAAGCTTGGCTGCCCCTCCCCTTCCGAGACCCCCCAATCCATGGACCATGCGGGCTGGTATAGTCAGGGTGCGGAGCCCCACACGGCCGGTGCGGAGCATTCTGGCTATCCCAGCCTGCATGGGGGACAAGGGGTTAAAGAGGTCTGGGAGGGGGGACCCCACGTCGTTTTTTTTTTATATTTCCCACACTCAGAACAAAGTAAGTAAAACTCTTCCCACTTGGGGGAATCTATGAAAATAATACACTATTGTTACCTGTGCAAAAAAAACTGACATTTTCCGCATTTAAAAGACATTTTTGCCCTTGAAACTTAAAAATCGATTTTCTCAAAAACTATAAGGTCTTTTTGAAAAAAAATTTTCCTCTTATTCCCACTGATCCCCTTAATATACCCTAGGAATTTGGTGTTCCTAAACTTTAAGCTGGCTTTGCTATTAACCGTTAAAGTCGGCGGGTTTTTAAATGTATACATTTTTACTTTGAAACTTTAACATCGATTTTCTCAAAAACTATAAGGTCTTTTTGAAAAAATGTTTTTCCTCTTATTCCTCCTGATCTCCTTAAAGGGATACTGTAGGGGGTCAGGGGAAAATGAGATGAACTTACCCGGGGCTTCTAACGGTCCCCCGCAGACATCCTGTGTTGGCGCAGCCACTCACTGATGCTCCGGCCCCGCCTCCGGTTCACTTCTGGAATTTCAGACTTTAAAGTCTGAAAACCACTGCGCCTGCGTTGCCGTGTCCTCGATCCCGCTGATGACATCAAGAGCGTACTGCGCAGGCCCAGTATGGTCTGTGTCTGCGCAGTACACTCCTGGTGACATCAGCGGGAGCGAGGACACGGGCATGCAGGCGCAGTGGTTTTCTGACTTTAAAGTCAGAAATTCCAGAAGTGAACTGGAGGTGGGGCCGGAGCATCGGTGAGTGGCTGCGCCAACACAGGATGTCTGCGGGGGACCATTAGAAGCCCCGGGTAAGTTCAGCTCATTTTCCCCCGACCCCCCTACAGTATCCCTTTAATATATTCTCCAAATTTGAGGCTCTTAGCATTTAAGGGGGCTTTGCTATTAACCCTTAAAGTCGGCGGCTTTTTTATATTATACGGAGCGTTACGGTTTAACGCGAAATTACGGTAGCGTTTAATGCGAAATTACGGCATAAACGAAACGCGAAATTACACGTTAAAAATTACGCTTACGGTATTTTCAATTACGATTTTAATGGCAATTACGCTACCGTAATTTTGCATCGTAATCGCAAATTTCGCATGCGTAATTATAGTAATGCGAAATTACGAAAATTTCGGCTCAACTCTACATGGGATGGGATGACAGCTTACATATTACATGGGATGGGATGACAGCTTACATATTACATGGGATGAGATGACAGCTTACATATTACATGGGATGGGATGACAGCTTGCATATTACATGGGATGGAATGACTGCTTACATATTGCATGGGATGGAATGACAGCTTACATATTACATGGGATGGGATGACAGCTTACATATTACATGGGATGGGATGACATCTTACATATTACATGGAATGGGATGACAGCTTGCATATTACATGGGATGGAATGACTGCTTACATATTACATGGGATGGAATGACAGCTTGCATATTACATGGGATGGAATGACTGCTTACATATTACATGGGATGGAATGACTGCTTACCTATTACATGGGATGGAATGACAGCTTACAATATTACATGGGATGGAATGACAACTTACATATTACATCGGATGGGATGACAGCTTGCATATTACATGGGATGGAATGACAACTTACATATTACATCGGATGGGATGACAGCTTACATATTACATGGGATGGAATGACAACTTACATATTACATCGGATGGGATGACAGCTTACATATTACATGGGATGGAATGACAGCTTACATATTACATGGGATGGAATGACAACTTACATATTACATCGGATGGGATGACAGCTTACATATTACATCGGATGGGATGACAGCTTGCATATTACATGGGATGGAATGACAACTTACATATTACATCGGATGGGATGACAGCTTACATATTACATGGGATGGAATGACAACTTACATATTACATCGGATGGGATGACAGCTTGCATATTACATGGGATGGAATGACAACTTACATATTACATCGGATGGGATGACAGCTTGCATATTACATGGGATGGAATGACAGCTTACATATTAAACAGATGGAATGACAGCTTACATATTATGTGAAATGGAATGATAGCTTATACAGTATGTCACTTGGGATGAAGTGACAGCTTACATAACACACTGTATGGAATGACAGCTGACATATTACATGAGATGGAATAACAGCTTACAAATTATTAGGGATAGAGTGACATGATAAGGGCATAGCCTAATGCTCCACTATAGCCCATACATTCACACAATAATAAACGGAACCTAAGAAGACTGCTTGTTATCATTGGAATAGAAGGCCAAAGCAGCCCTTCTTTATTTATCAAAACATAACTTAACAATAACAAATCAATTATTTTAAAGGGGAAGGGATCCGGAAGCATCAACACATATTTGTTGCATGCAGCCAATGAACCAGCCTGCAGCCGCCAGCTCGGGGACAAGCAGCATGCCACCAACATATTACCTTTTCTCATTGAAGACCGATGACCACGCTGGAGGTATTCACACCCAGGCGAATCTTCACCGCCCAGTTATTGACCCACCCCCACTGTCCTTCCCCCACCACGCCAAGTGGGTAAGACACCTCCTGCCCACGAGGCCTACCACAATTGCAGGGCACTCTGTATACACTCTAAGCCAGAGTCCACAAATCAGTCCAGATGGCATTAAGATGAACCCCATCTATATTCAAAACCTGGTCGTATCCACTTCCAGGTCCACATGTCTTACTGCCATGCAGAGACAGCAAACACCTCCCTGTTAACTTCTTTCCTGTCCTAATGATTTTCTCAACTGACCTAGCTTGCCTCCAGCACAACCTGCCCAGTGCCCACAACCTCAGACCAGACCAGTATCGTATCTAGAAAACTCTTCCGGAGGTGCAAAAAATATCAAATTTTATGTCCCTCGTCTCGTAGGACGCGAGGCCAGATTATTGCTATGCATGGTTGAGTAGAACCTTTGGGGCACGATCCGACCTGATGAAGTGATGATTAACCTCAGGCAGCTCTCGCGCCCACAGCGGCATCCCAATCCAGCAGACGCAAGCCTGTGTCCGCAGCAAACCAAGTCGTCAGCACTCAGGCTGTGCCCCATCTGGCCGGGCACCCCAGGCCACAGGCGATTGGCTGATAATCCACACCAGGCAGGCAAAACAATCTGAAACACAATAAAAATGCCAAAACAGAAAAATAGCAACTACCAAAAAAATGAATTACCTGTGCAAGGCTGCCTGATTGTTACAGCAAAAGAGGCCTGAAATAAGACAAAAATTGGGAAGATTCCCATCAACCAATCTGTCTAATCCAGACCAGGAGTTACTAAGTGCCGCCCGATCCTAAAGGAAAGGGAAGCAAAGCTCATTGGAGCATATCTTAATAAAAAAAAGCACCTTTCTGAAAAAGGAGACAAACTGGAACTTGGGGAGGGGGGGGGGGGGGGGGACCCATCCTCATGACAAAGGAGAGACACACCACCCTGACTGACACAAAACTCCTGATCCTGCTGGCCACAGGGCACACAGAGGAGCCTGGAATGGGAAATAAGGTGACCTTTCCCTACCAAGATGATCCATCTTAGTTCTGCAAAGGTACATGCACACCCACCTTGGGGACAATGATAATGGCCCCTCCCAAAATATCACTTGACTTATTTCTACTTTGACTCACCCACTTGCTTATCTGAAAAGACCCAAAGAAAGCTAGCGACAAGGCTGTAAGCAAACAAATTGACTTCATAAGATGAAAAACAGACATCAGTCAAGTGACTGTACATAGCGGACAACATAGAAAACGAGTCTGGACGATGTGATCTGCACACCTTACTGCCCGCCCGATAACCCCTCAATGCCAACCAAACCTGCGGATCTTTGGTAATGACGGGGGCTCCTTGCATCTTGAACAGAAATGCAAGAGCTGAGTTTTTGGGACAACGCCGCAGGAGAGACACCCATAGATCCATTACTAGCCATAAAGTGAAATGCCACATACAACTAATCGTCTTCCAACCTGCAACCTCCCACCTGAAGTACTAAATGATTCCATTGCGCCCACACCGAAGTATATGCATTCCAGGTAGACCTCGATACCAGCCGGGACATCTGTCCTCTATCGCCCTAAGGGAATTGACCACAGATCTTTCCGGACAGTGAACCCCGTGCCTCTCGGCTCCCGGCGCAATTCTCCGAAATCCATCCCACTGGAAACGAGAGAGGGCATCAGCCATGTTGTTATCCGACCCAGGCAAGTGGGAAGCAAAGATAAACATGGTATAGCACAAACAAGACAGCTTAGCAAACGAACCACAAGGGGGTTGACAGCATGGATATTAAACAGGATGGAGTGGCAGCTTACATATTACATGGAATGGAATGACAGTTTACATATTACATGGGAAGGAATGACAGTTTACATATTACATGGGATGGAATGACAGCTTACACGTTACACGGGATGGAATAAAAGCTTACATATTACACGGGATGGAGTGGCAGCTTACATATTACACGGGATGTAATGACAGTTTACATATTACATGGGATGGAATGACAGCTTACATATTACATTGGACAGAGTGACAGCTGCCATGTTACAAGAGACCATGTGATAGCTGACATGTTACAATGCATGGAAAAATGGCAAACAGGTTTCTGGGGGTAGGTTGATAGCTGAAAAGATAAAGGAGGTGGAGTTATAGCTGTTGAGGTGCTTGAGTCTACTTCATGCTGGCCAGCAGGCACTTTTTTGTGGTTTTTATTGACCTGATGAAGTGAAAAATGCCAGCGAAACGCGTTGTTTGATCCTACATCTGTACAATAAACTCCTGATAAATTAAACTTACATTTGTTACATTCGCTGCTTTATGATCTATGAGAGAGGTAGGCAAACTATACCTCTCTTTTAAAACTCCTTTTAATGATTTTATCTATTTTTGGGTGACACCACCACTAACTGTATATTTAGTTTATTAAAGAGTAACTGTCAGGCTGCAAAAGCTAATTTAAACCTCTATTCTCCTGTGTTAAACAGTTTAGAAGGAAGCCAAAAAGGCAATACTGCAGTTAAAAATCTCTCTTACTTTAGATGTTTGCTGACAGCAAGGCTCCGTATTCCCAGGCTCCTAAGGAGGACGTAAGCCGAATAACAGATACTGCAAAGCATTCTGGGGCCCGCGTACGTTAAAAAGGGGCGCTGGGAAAAAAGGGCGCCGGGTTTTTAACGATAAGCATGGATAACGTTTAAAAATGTATTGTACTGTATTTCGTTTAAAATTAATGTTTTTTAAAGTTATAAATCATTAAATAATGTGCATTAAATCGGCAATTGTAAAAACGTTAATCTTTCGTTTAAATACTGAAACGTATAATAACGTTTAAAAAAAAAAATTACTAAGTAACCCTCCCTGTACCTACCCCTAACCCCTAGACCCCCCTGTTGATGCCTAAACTTGTTGGTGCCTAAGTAACCCTCCCTGTACCTACCCCTAACCCCTAGACCCCCCTGTTAGTGCCTAAACCTAAGACCCCCCTGTTGGTGCCTAAACCTAAGACCCCCCTGTTAGTGCCTAAACCTAAGACCCCCCTGTTGGTGCCTAAACCTAAGACCCCCTGTTGGTGCCTAAACCTAAGACCCCCCTGTTGGTGCCTAAACCTAAGACCCCCCTTTTGGTGCCTAAACCTAAGACCCCCTGTTGGTGCCTAAACCTAAGACCCCCCTGTTGGTGGCTAAACCTAAGACCCCCCTGTTGGTGCCTAAACCTAAGACCCCCCCTGTTAGTTTTTTCGTTTAAAAATAATGTTTAAAAAAAAATGTACTGTTTTTCGTTTAAAAATAATGTTTTTAAAAAATATTGTACTGTTTTTCGTTTAAAAATAAAATTTAAAAATGTATAAATCATTAAATAATGTGTAATCATGAGAAACAGTAATAAAACATTAAGTCTCCGGGCGCCGCTTTTAAAACGTTATTTTTCTCCGGCGCCCTTTTTTCCTATCGGGCGCCCATTAAACGATATTTATTATAGGAGTGAATGGCGGCGCCCGATTTGTCCACTAGCCTCAGGCGCCCGAATTTACTGTTCCCCTGGGGCCCTCCCCTGGCTGCTAGTGAGGCTCAAGTTTCAACAGCATGTAACAGTCTAGCTCACAGCACTAATAAATCTCGGGCAGAGTACACTGCAGGAGTCCGCTATTGTTCCTAGCCACATGGCTAATTAATATTCACTGCACAGTAGTGTTATTCATTACCAGGGTTGGTGAGAGTGGAATCATCAGGAAGCAGGCAGGACATGAGGACACATTTGGCTTCATAGGAGACAGACAAACATGGGACCTGCCATGAGCTGTCAGGAGCATCATTCTCTGCAAATACTATATAAAAATTATGTGAAGTACAAACATGGACAGTGAAATGCATATGTAATGTAAGTACAGCCAATCTTTAGCTACTGATATATGTGTTTATTTTCTCTGAGACCCTATACCTAACAGCTCCTCTTTAAGGGTAGAGAGTGGCAGCTGACTTATATAAAGGCGGTGTATTGATAGCGAAGATATTACATGAGATGCAGGGGTGTATGTCATCTAATGAGAGCAGAGTAAGACCTGACAGATTACAGAGTACAGCACTTTTTGGGTTTTTTTAACATTTGCTGTTTCCTTTCCTAGGGTCATCTTGTACCTCGTCCATTTCTTGAGGTTGCGATGCAGAAGCAGCATACAGGCTGAGGCAGTAACTTCACAGAAACAGGGTTTATTCCATTAACATGATTCCTCTAGTGGAGAAACCCCAGATACAGAGAACAGTTTAGAGAAAACATCAGTGTTTTTTAAAGATACACTTTGATTTTTATATATGTATTTTAACATGACATGCACCTGTTTTCATGTTCTTATCTCTTTAAATCAGGTGGCTGCATTTTTCTTTTGGGTGGAAGGGTCACTTCCTCCTACTTATTAACAAGAAGTTTTAAACCAGGCTGATACCATTTATTGGCTAACTAAAAATGAATAAGAACAAGCAAGCTTTCGGCCTTGCAGCCTTCGTCGGGCTTACATCCTGTTAGTTTGCAGGCTGGTGGTACAGACAGATATATACTTATTAAGACTCCACCTTTTTCTCAGATTATTTGCAACTATGACTAAGGGTTTCACACTGTAGTCACTTCCTGTCTGAGTCAGGACTGTGTCGGCCACTTACATACCGGATATTTAACTCTTTCAGACAGAGAAAGAAAAAAAGCAACACAGCATAGTTATTTGTGTGCTAGGCACTGTACATACACATGTCTATCTCATCATGTCACTTCAGGTATCCTTTAAGAACTGGACTGGGCTCCGACCTTGTGCAAAGATCATGGCGGCATTTGGTCGAAAGCCAAAAATATACTAACAGACCCCCTACCCACACAGGGTAATAATCTTTTCCTATTCCCAAAGACCATAGCATCTCCATGTCGCCATAATCACTAAGATCAGAGACGGGTTAGGACGTTACATACGCTGCAATTAACCCATTACCGTCCATTGACGGCCAGCTGTTAAGCCGTGCTGATTGAGTCGTCAATGCCAATGGATTATCTGATAGTAATTAGCCTGTGATATTTGCATTTCTCTTACCAGAAAGACATTTACGTGACCCCCTGACAGCTGCTGGGAAATGGGTTCCTCTGTTCCCGATCTATAACAGGAACAGCACAAGCAGAACCTTTAACATTAAAATGGATGTGCTAGAATTTAAAAAAAGAAAAAAAAGTTCATCGACCTATTAATTAGGATGTTGCCACGAGTTTCATCATATCCTGTGTTCTTTTCGTTTGTGTGTTTGATGATTGCTTTGCTATTTCTAGAGCTTCCATTATCATTATCGTAATTACTGTTCCCCGGAGACTGGCCGATATGCATTCTAAATGCTTGCGCAGGGCGGTAAGATCAGCCGACGCAGCTCTGCAGAAGAGAACTCATCCTACACACCCAAATAACAATAATACACTGTAATAAATGCCGCCAGCCTAGAGATCTCAGATTTTTACAGGGCGCAGGAAGAGACAGGGAAACGACAAGGAAGCAAAGGATTCCAGACTGGATGGAAATGGATCGAACAGACAGGGGTGTGGTCATTGGAGACGAGCAAGCAATAAGATGCAAAGTTTGTTGCAAATTTGTTCCAGTGAACTTGTAGGTTGAAATACGGCACTCAAAGTAGGTTATGGTCAGAAAATTTCAACGGAATACAGATTTCCAAGTTTCCGATACCACATTACCGCAACTCGAAAATTTTAGCCCAAAAACAGATTTCGGAAGCTTTGAAGATATCACAGCCTTCAGAAACTAGAAATGGATCTAACAGGCAGGGGTGTGGTCATTGGGGACAAGCAATAAAATGCAAAGTTTGTTGCAAATTTGTTCCAGTGAACTTGTAGGTTGAAATAAAGCAATCAAAGTAGGCTCCTGCAACAAATCTGTAGCAAGTAGAGGGTGCGGTACCAATGGAGTGAGAGGACCTTCCAAAGGAGACAAAAAACAAGACAGGGACACCAGGAGCCCCTGATAGTGTGGCACGTTGAGGGTATGGGACTCACAACAACGGTATGTGCATACTACTCACAAGAATAGGTTGCAAGAGTGGCAACCACAGTGCAACTCCTGGTAAGGAAAGCCCGTCCTCACTCGGGTTCTTTAGTCTTTGTCAAAGTAGGTCGCTTTCCAGGAAAAGAAAAAGAGATGTAAGGGTTCCAAGGAACCAACATACACGGCCAACACCCCGAGCAGAGGGGGCTGGTGTGGGATATAACCATGAGGGAGGAGGCGCCCCAAGACGTGATGTGTGGAAGGGATAATGCCAGCTGAATAAAACATACATAAATAGGCTTACCTCTAAAAGAAGGGAGTAGTCCAAATAAAGTAATAACATTTTTAATAGAAACCAGACACTTTAATGAACTAGTTAACTCTGTAGCAAAATCAGAAATGGGATGATCAGAAAATTTCCGCGGAATACAGATTTCCAAGTTTCCGATCCCACATTACCGCAACTCGGAAATTTTAGCCCAATCACAGATTTCGGAAGCTTTGAAGCAATCACAGGCTTCAGAATTTTTCAGCGGAAATTTGAATACCGCAGAAATTTTAGACCAGTCACAAGATTGATTGGTCTAAAATTTCCGTGGTATTCCAATTTCTGCAGTAAACTAACACATTCTCTGATTGGTCCAATACTACAGAGTATTTCCAAATTTCTACTCGGAAATACTTGGTAGTAATTGGACCAATCAGAGAATGTGGAGGTTTACCTCGGAAATCGGAATACTACAGACATTTTAGACCAATGACAAGACTCGGATACTACTGAGTCTTATGGAGTCTTGTGACTGGACTAAAATTTCTGCAGTATTCAAATTTCAGCTGAAAAATTCTGCAGCCTGTGATTGGTCCAATCCTTCTACAAAATATAACGGATTAAAAATGTTTTTTTTTAAAACTTAAACAACTTTATTAACAAAAATGACTAACAAAACAAGTCTCCCCAAAGAAATCGGTAATCATTATTGGAAATTCGGATTTCCGCAGTCGGTAATCGGCACTTTTTGGTAATAAGAATTTCTGCAGAATCAGAAATCAGCATTTCCAACAATACTTACTCAGAAGACTAGAATTTTCAGCTGCCAAAATCCTGGCATATCTGGGCAGCAGTGGCAGACTGAGGAACCATCAATAGAGAAACTTGAGAAATTCTGGGCACCAGAGCAAGGAGTATTTCATAACCATCTTTATTGCATCCTCATGGAAACCAGATACTGTGGGACATATGGCCTCACAGCCGTTTCACGGGCTTTACCCACTTCATCAGAGGCCATAAAGTACTGGTTAGGGTTAGGCATCGGCGGGGGATGTTGGCTAGGGTTAGGCATTGGTAGGGGGGTCGATTAGGGTGAAGCATCAAGAGGAGAGGTACGTTAGAGTTAGGTATTGGTGGGGGCACATTGGTTAGGCATGGGTAGGGGGTCCATTAGGGTTCGGTATCGACGGGGGGATGTTGGTTAGGTTTAGGCATCGGCAGGGGGACGTTGGTTAGGGTTAGTCATAAGTAGGGAGGTCAATTAGGGTGAAGCATCAAGAGGAGAGGTACATTAGACTTAGGCATTGGTGGAGGGACATTGGTTAGGCATGGGTACTCCAACACCATGGAACTCCCTACCTCCACCCATTAGGGCAGCCCCCTCCTTCTACATCTTCAAGAAAGCCCTCAAAACTCACCTTATCACTCTGGCCTACGACCCCTCACAAGTGCTCTAAACCCACAGCTGAACTCTGGTCCCCTACCTTTCGTGTCCTTTCCTTTCCCTCTAGATTGTAAGCCTTTGGGCAGGGTCCTCCTCCTTTTGTGTCCTACCTGATCTTCACCTCCATTACTGTGAACCCATGCTATGCATTTGAGTGAACCTAACTTGCCTAATCTCCATGCTCCCCTCCAGTGACTGACTAAGCATTACTTTGTACTCATACTGTGCTGCGTGATCTGGTTTTCTTGTATTCCTGTATTGTTATATTGCTGTTTGTCATCCCTAAATATTGTCTGTAACCTAAACTCCATGCTCCCCTCCAGTGACTGACTAAGCATTACTTTGTACTCATACTGTGCTGCGTGATCTGGTTTTCTTGTATTCCTGTATTGTTATATTGCTGTTTGTCATCCCTAAATATTGTCTGTAACCTAAACTAATGTCCAGCGCTGCGTAATATGTTGGCACTTTATAAGTACAATAAATAAATAAATAAATGGGTGGGGGGGGGGGGGTCCATTAGGAGTAGGCATCGGCGGGTGGACGTTGGTTATGGTTAGGCATTGGTACGGGGGTCGGTTAGGGTGAGGCATCAAGAGGAGCGGTACATTAGAGTTAGGCATCAGTGGATGGACATTGGTTAGGCATGGGTAGGGGGGGGGGGGGTCCATTAGGGTTAGGCTTCGAGAAGAGAGTGTAGGTGAGGGTTAGGCATTGACAGGGGGATTGCAGTATAGAAATGACCCAATGATCCATAGTAGAATATCGTAATTCACAAATATTCTATGTATGGCTATCTCCAGCACCCAAATGTATGCCTTTTCTAAGCTTCATACAGTTAGCATTAAATTTGCATCAGAATTAGTAGAATCTCTTCAACAACATCTGCATTTGCTAACTATTCACTATTTGCAACATCTGCATTTGCTAACTATTTACTAACCAGGATTGTACCAATAGACACTACAAGGAATGCAGTTGCAGGGGGGCCCATGGGGGGGGGGGGGGGTGTGAAGCCTGGTAAGGGGCCCACCCAGGGCCATTTTAAGGGGCACGAGGGGAGTTCAGGGCAGGAAGGGGAGCTGAGGGCAAACAGTGACAAGACAAGACAAATAACATTTATATCTCGCTTTTCTCCCGGCGGACTCAAAGCACCAGAGCTGCAGCCACTAGGGCACGCTCTATAGGCAGCAGCAGTGTTAGGAAGACTGGCCCAAGGTCTCCTACTGAATATGTGCTGGCTTACTGAACAGGCAGAGCCGAGATTCAAACCCTGGTCTCCTGTGTCAGAGGCAGAGCCTTTAACCATTACACTTTCCAGCCCAACTCCCCCCTCCCTCACCTCGGGCTCCCCCCTTCAGCGCTCCCGGCTCCCCTCTCCAGAAATGTTAGCAGCGGGCGGGGAACTCACCTCTTCCGCATTCCAGGTGGCGAGGGGGGAGAACACCCACCCACACAAAGTTTAACAAAGGGGCCCATTGGTTTCTAATTACACCCGTCACTAACTTTGAGAAATAACCACTGTGTTCTGGTGTGACCCAGGCAAAGGCTCAAAAAACTCTCCCCCAGCTGCAGATACGTCTACAACATGCAGGACAGGACGGCTGTTTTCTGGTGTTCTCCAACTTTTTACGAGCCCCGAATTGGTAGATAAAATATCATAGAAGATTGAGCGAAACCTTTCGCAGATTTCATTCCATGTAGTCCGTATTTCATTAATAAAGATGCTGCATTTTCTTTTTTTTACAAAGGGTTTTTCACTCCGCGCCCCCAAATAGTGTCCTCAGCGATTAGGTAGCAGGTATGCCGTAAAGAATAGGAAATATAAGCCGATGTATCCAGCGGGAGTCGTCAGCCTCTTGTGATGTGTTCCTTTAGATGTGGCAGCTCTCTGCCTCCTCTCCCGCTAGGCCGCCACCGCTCGTATAATTCCCCTTCTCTGGAAACACTCGACCAAGGTTGGCGCTCATTGGGCCTCTGCCGCGCACTCTACTCAGTAACAATCCCATCTGCCGCCAGAGCCGAGCCGCCATCAGTGGAACACGAGACTTTTATGACAGCAACTGCGGCCCTTTCACTAGGTGAAATATGATTAGAGGAGGAAAGCAGCTGTGTGTAAATCCCTGACTGCCTCACAATTTATGTGCAGCGCTGCAGAGGAGAGGATGTTTTAATTGAGGGTGATTTTATAGCATTCTGGTTAAGATTTCATGAGGTCCGTATGCCTGAAAGGTGCCCCCCCCCCATATTTATCACTCTCTTTCGGAACATCTTGCGAAGCTTTCAGGTCTTGTTTGATCCCCGGCCGACTGTTCAGTCCAGGTGGCTCCGCTGGGGGTGATAGTTGTAATTCCAGGCTTCACTTCCTCATTGTTTTTCCAGGTTCCTTCCGCCGCCTCCAATGAACTCTCCAACCACCTCCCCAAGCTTCCCATCCTCAGGAACTGCCGACTACAGATAGCGTTCTGTTCTCAACAACATCCCTCCTGTCTTGCCTACTGAACTAAAGTCCCAGCAGGCAGGGCCAGTTCTCTCATGATGAAGCAAGGTGAAACATTTGTATCAGGTGGCAGAGATTACAGGGGCAGCATGTTTGTACTGTGTTTACACTAACAGCATGTAGACAGAGTAGGAGGAGAAGCAAAAGGAGAGGGAGGTGAAGAGGTCATCATTGGGGAAAAGCAGCTTGTTGTGCTGTGTGAGGAGTCTGACAGTGAGTGAGGAGAGGGGAGGCAGGAGAGCAGCAGTGTTTCATTTGACTTGCACAGTAGGAGGGAAAGGTGGCACTGCTGTCCTGACTGAGGAGGAATGGAGTGGCTGAGGAGGAATGGAGTGGCGGAGGGTGAGCCATTTGTTTGTCACAGACTCACAGCCAGCCAGTGTGCAATTGTGTTGAGCTGCAGCATGTCATGTGAGAACATTAAATGAAGCAGAGTAAATTAGGTGCTGTGAGATCATTCCAAATAGTTATGGAGGGCGCATCCTCACAAGTGTGCCCCAGGCAGCAAAACGTCTAGAACTGCCCCCCCCTATTCACTAGCGCCTCCTCGCCCCTTCCCTAGCAACTCTAGGTCTTCCAGCTGAGGTACCGATAACTGATGAGTAAATTGGTTAAATTGTGGTTCTATTTCACTTCCATGAAGTATTGGAAAAACAAATGTTTCATGAATAGGTCAAAATACATTCAAGTCACTAGGGAAGCCACTATACGAGTCATCATGATAAAGTCCATCTAAAGGGTTAAAAGAATTTTTTTTTCTTTTAACACAAAGAGCATGTTTGCTGGATCCGCATATGAAGAAGGAGCGCACAGATTGTCGGTTTATGAGCTTTATAAAGTTCTGAAGCAATAAGAGGCAAAAAGAGCAGACAACATAAAGCAATGTGTTCTGTAACATTATCTGCTGGATCATCCATACACTAAATTCCACTTCTGAGTCAAGGGAAGAAACATGTGTCCAACACAGATTCCGAATTACAAGAGAAACTCCATCCAGAAGTTCTGCAAAACAGGGACAGACAGATCTACTCCCAATAACATCTCTACACTGTGTTCCATGTGAAAGCCAATCTCTCTTTTTTTTTCTCCCGTAACCCCATCTGTATCCCCTCCTCCAACTCACCCACCACTCCTCTCTCTTCCCCAATCCCATCTCCCTCTTCCCCACCCCCATCTCTATCTTCCTCTCTCTCCCCTCCTCACCCACCACCCCCCCTCTCTCTCCCCCCTTTTTCCCATTCTCCTCTTCACCCACCACCATCTCTATCTCCTTCCCCCCCCCCCCTCCTCACCTCAGGCTCTCCCTCATCCTCCATCCCATCTCCCTCATCCCCTCACTCCCATCTCTATCTTACTTTCCCTCTCGCCTCTTCACCCACCACTCCTCTTTCTCTTCCCCCTTTCCCATCTCTTTCTTCCCACCCCCATCTCTATCTCCTTTTCTCCCCCCCCCCCTCACCCACCACCTCTCATCCCCCACCCCCATCTCTATCTTCCTCTCTCTCCCCTCTTCACTCACCACTCCTTTCTCTCGTCCCACTTTCTCATTTCTCTCTTCTTCCACCCCCATCTCTATCTACCTCTCTCTGCCATCCCCACCCACCACACTTCCCTCTACCCCATCTCCTTCTTCTCCTACCTCTATCTCTATCTTCCTCTCTTCCTCCTCACCCACCACCCCTCTCTCTTCCCCTTTTCCCAACTCCCTCACTCTCATTTCTATCTTTCTCTCTCTCTCTCGAATCACCCACCACCCCTCTCTCTTCCCCCAATTCCATCTATAGCTCCTTCTTCCCCCACCCCCATCTCTACCTCCTTCTCTCTCGCCCTCACCCACCACATGTCTCTCTATTCCTCTTCCCCCCATCTGTATCTCTGTCTCCCCCCCCCCGTATCTCCTCTCTCATATGCCACCCTTCTCTCTCCTCCTCCCCCTTCCTCTTCTCTCAACCCCATCCCTATCTCCCTCCCTCCCTCTTCTCTATCACCCACTACCCTTTTTATCTCCCCCCTCCCACTTCCATCTCTATCATCCTCCCTCCATCTCTCCCCTCACCACCACCCTTCTCCCTCCCTCTTTCTGTCCCTCTTCCCCCTTGCCCACCGCCATTGTTTTTCTCTTTCTCTCCTCCTTTCCCCTATCTCTGTCTCCCTCCTCTCTCCCTCACCTACCACCCTTTTCTATCTCTACCTCTTCCATTTCTGCCCCTCTCTCTAGTTCCTCCTTTCCCCTCTCCGTCTTCTAACTCTCTCTTTTAATCTACCCCACCATCTCTCTCTGTTTCTCTCTCACAGTCTTTAGCCTCGATTTTCACAATGCCTTCACAGCTGTTTACCAGATTGCACCCAACACAACCCTTTAGAATGCGAGAGAAAAAAAAACGGGGGGTAGTGAAATTGAAATGCTGCTGTTTTATAGTCGAATGAAAAGGAAAAAGTTTAAAACATCAAAGAAAATATTTAAAATATATCAAACACAATTTGTAAAATAATCTAGCGGAATAAAAGGAACATTCAGGGTAAGGTTCTGCTGTGCACATGTGGAAAATGGATTCATTAGGGGTACGACGCTGCCTCCGGATACACTGCGGAGAAAATCAAACGGGAGGTCTAAGGATGTGGACGGCGAGCCCGGGAGGGGGAACGAAGAGAGAAAAAGTGGCTGAAATTCGCAGCTATGGCGTTACGCAGCCTAATTACAGGCACTGACCCAATTGGACACTGACGACGGTGCAGCCATTTCCAGAGACGCGGCTCACATTTAATTTTTCGGTTTCTGATGGCGATCACGCAGCATTCTTTTTTCCGTGAGGCAGGATCCTTCTACGGAACAAGAAGCGTGTTTATTGCCCGTAGGCCTCTCAATCCCAAAACAAATGATAATTTGGTGTCTTTACCGTTTACTGGACATTTCTGACTGCAACACAGATCCGTTCACGTCTTGATTTATCAGAAGCACAAAGGCCTGCCACTTATCTCCCGCTCCTGGAAACAGAGAGTGCCGGAAATAATGGCCTTTTGATAAATCTAAATCTTATATTTCCACTTTTCCAGCTGTCGCCCTGCTCAGAAAAGAAGGTTTCATCATCCATTAGTAACGAGTAAGAAAGCTTTTTGTGTACGTTATCCTTCTAAATTTGCTGTCAAGCAGTCTTCAGCACGTCTCGAGATTTCAGCCATATTGGCCGACATCTTGTACTGTTTAAGCGCTGTGTTGTGGGGTAGAATTGGAGGTTGTGCCAGGTGCTATTACACTGCAAATAAAACAAAGAAGAGATGCAACACAGACTGTGAAGGGAATCCGAGGTATGTAAGCAGAGATCTGAAGTGCTGAAACAATGGAGGTTTCCATGTTACCTCTTAAAGTGTACCAGAGATTGGAAAAAAGTTTTATACATACCTGGGGCTTCCTCCAGCCCCATGCACACACATCGCTCCCACACCGCTGTCCTCCGCTGCCTGCAGCTCCGGTACCTGGTCCTGTAACTACCTCCACTTGCGGCCAGTCTGCGCAAGAGAAGTGCACCCTCTACGTATCTCTCTGGGTTGATCCCTAATAGGTTTTATTTGGATTCCATCCAGTTAATTAAATCGCCTGTGCGGGTGGGCGAGGGGAGGGGTTAATCTTACCCATGAGATGTCTTCTTTGATCTGTCCCTTGGCGCCTCCCACGCTGCGTTCCAATCCGCCGTCACCTGACTATACACTTCCTCCTTCAACCTGTAAGAAGGAAGTGTTTGTAATCACGTGACGGCGGATTGGAGCGCATCGTGGGAGGCGCCGAGGGACGGATCAAAGAAGATGCCTCATGGGTAAGATTAACCCCACCCGCACAGGTGATTTAATTAACTGGATGAAATCCGAATAAAACCTTTTCGGATTTCAACCAGTGATCATCTCTGGCGACCACTTAGTAGAGCAGGAAGGGGCTGAGAAGACATTTGAAGGTGTATGGGGAGTGTTTAGCAGGAGCAGAGCAGTGAAGCAAAGCACGGAGTGGCTGAGAAAACATATGGAAGTGGAGTTGGGTTTAGCAAGAGAAAAAAAAAAAAAGCAGGACACCAGTACCAGGCTAGGCTAGGAAAAAATATGTAGGGGGAGATGTAGTGTTTAGCAGGAGCACAAAAGCAGTAGCAGAGCAAGAGGTAGCTGGGGAGACATATAAATGTGGAATTAAAGTGTTTAGCAGGAGTAGAGCAGGGAAGCAGTAGCAGAGTAGGAAGCGGTTGAGAAGACATATGGAGGTGGAGTGTTCAGCAGGAGCAGAGTGGTGAGGGGAAGCAGTAGCAGAGCAGGAAGAAGCAGAGACAATATATGAGGGTGGGGTTGGAGTGTTTAGCAAGAGCAGAGTCGAGTAGGGAAGCAGAAGCAGAGCAGGAAGTGGCTGGGAATACATATGAAGGTGGAGTTGGAGTGTTCAGCAGGAGCAGAGTGGAGCAGGGAAGCAGTAGAAGAGCAGGACCTCGCTGGGAAGATGAATTAAGGTGGCGTTGGAGGGTTTAGCTGGAGCAAAGTTAAGTGGGGAAGCAGTAGCAGAGCAGGAAGTGGCAGAGAAGATATATAAAGGTGGAGTTAGAGTGATTAGCTGGAGTAAAGTGGAGTGCGGAAGCAGTAGCAGAACAGGAAGACATATGGAAGTGGAATTAGAGGAGCAGAGTTGAGGAAGGAAGCAGTAACAGAGCAGGAAGTTTAAAGAATTGGCACTTCTGCACAGCAAACAAAGGTTCTTCAGTGCTACATCCAGTTTCTGGAGCAGGATGGATAATGCAGAGAAATTCCATGAAGGATGTTAAGGGGTCTTCAGAACCCCTCTGCAGAATGTCTTCTATTAGAGTTTAAATTCAGGAAGTGGTGTAAACCCAAACGGAATGTGTCATTATTCAACACTCTGACAAGCTTTGCTATATATGACATCCCACCAGGATTGACAAGCACAGCTTCCCCAGACGTCCAACCAAGTCTGCTGTCATATAAGCAATTACCAGGGTGCGCGGATGTTGACAAACCTATTTGTATATCAAAAAGAAGAGATCAGGGAGGACAGTCACCCTCCCAAACACAGAGTCATCTCTCGGCATCTCATTTGCAAGAGATAAACAGGGTTAATTGAAGGAAGGTCAGCGCCGTCTGTGGAAATTCAAATTAGATTCAGTCTCGAGTAATCAAGTAAAAAAATATTACATTAATAACTTATTTAAAAATAAACCGAAATGAATTACACATCTCAGGAGAGGCTGAGAGAGACCAAGAATAAGAGACAAACAATCGTCTCCCTGTCTGCCCCGGAGACAGACTCTGAATCCGTAAACCTGTGCGTCTCCCCACAACACGGTGTGACTAATTAGTCTGCCATTTAAATCATGAGGATGCTTTTACCGTAGCCTACAGCAAATAACCTATCCAGCGATAGAGAAGGGAATCCTCTTCCATCCCGTGTAAGATGTATGGATTAATTCTCAGTGTGAAAGTATCAAGTGCCTCACTAAACAGCAACATGAAGGATTTAGCGCTGCAGGTGAACTCCGATGGAAATCACATGACTTCTTTCACTACTGCTGGCCCTTGGGGTGGTAGTGGTGGGGATATAACGTTTACATCAAGAACTTCTAAACCTTTTGACATACAAGGAGGTTTTTGGAGGTTTATTTTGATGACCATGATGATTTCCATACATTACTTGATATTGAGGTCCAATCCACATTCCAATTCAATAATTTTATTGAATCTGAAGAGAATCAAAGTGGCAACATGGCTGCCCAATCAATCTTTCGATTGATTTCTGGTCGATATTGGTCAAATGGATTGATCAGGAATGTCAAAAAATCTCAGTTGCAAAGGCTCAATCATGTGCATGGCGGTAGTGGCGTTTAATATCGCAGCAACTGATGGACCCCCAACCGATGTCCACCCAAGTGAACAATGCCCCCCCCACCCCCATTCCTGTATGCAGTGTAAAGTCTCACCTGTACACCGGAGTAACTCCTTACCTGGGATTCGAACCAGGGACCCAGCACTACTAAAAGACAAGAGTGCTAACCACTACGGCACCATGCGTGGTTACATCTTCTATCCAGAAGCTATATATCCTGGCATGCATCACACATTCCCAGCATGCTTTGCAGCTGCCAAGGATGGGCTATATCAGTTTCAAACTGCTCTCTTCCACTGCGCCAGAAAAACACTGTGTCATAGCCTCACGGCTAGCCTGCAAAGATAGCCGTGAGGCTAACATTCTGATTAATGTTACACATTTATGTAAGCACTTTGCGTCTTAGAATTGTACCCCTGACAAAGTCCCTATTTTTATTGTGTGAAACATGTTGCTTTTGGTAGGGTAGATCAAAGTTTACATTGACATAGTCTGTCAGTGGGGGTGACCTCACTATAGTAGTGCTATATGATTGCTAAATATGGAATCAGAATCATTTTATTTCGCCAAGCACGAGGGGTCATGCCAGGAACTGTTTTGGCACAATACAATAGCTCAGAAAGAATACATAGCATCTATAGTACCCTCATTTTTCAGAATGGTTTAAACATAAGAGACTGTGAATAGATTTGTAGGCTAATCTCGTTTTATGCGTATATTTGTTAAAAATTACTTTTTAATTATACTATTTTTCTCTAAACGAGTATAATCTAGTGTGGCTGTCACACCTGAGCCTCCTTTAATATTCCATCTCGTGACCCTGGTCATCAGTGAGTGAATTAGGTGGGGTTTTCTTTCTGCCCCTGTGTAATTAGTGCAATGTTCCCACTTTTCACCACCGTGCTGCGATCTCACGCTGGGGACCAGGATGTGGACACACTAATTGCGTCACACTCGGCCTGTAAACATGGACTCTGGTGCCACTTAATACTGTGTGCTGCGATTATCTGTCAGGTTTGGCAGCGATGACTTCAATCAAACATTCTTATAGGGGTTGCTACAGAAGGTACAAGGGACGCTCAGATTAAACAGAGTAGACGTTCTCCCTCCTGCAAAGTCTATCAACATAAGCTTGCCTCAGGGCCAATTTAATCTTGAGCTAATTAGCTAGCCATGATGCTGAAATGTGGGAGGAGGTGGATATGAATATCGGAGCCATCGTATGGTATAGAAGCAATGCTAATCATTGTGTCATCCTAAAGCCATGAATATAGAGAGAGTGTATGAGCAGGGTCAGATAAGGACATCAAAGCAGAGGACACCGTGAAAATGAAAGGTAGGCACATCACTGACACCTATCAACTTGCTATCCCCAGAGCAATTTTCACATCCTAGCACTGCTCCCATTCATTCACCAATCACTTTTTTAGGCTTTTAGTGTGGGATATTTTTGTTTAACAATTACCTTACTTTCTATACATTTTAAAGAGGAGCTGTCAACCATATTATCTCATCTTTAAAAAAAACACATAAGTAGATAAATACTTGCTTATATAACATGTATTGCACTGTCCACATTTTGATTTTAGTGATTTTTGTATAGTAAAAAAAGAGAAAATCCTTCTTAGGATTTTCCATTTTAACTGTGTCCATCTTGAAGCCAATACTGATGTAATTTCCTCCCTTTCTCTCTTCTGCCTGATTGTGTATGCATTGCCCGCCCTCCTACCAGTCTTCAGGCACTCCCACCCAGCTCTGCAATAGAAAGTGCATTGTCTCAGCATGAGAAAGATTGGCCAATCAGAGAGGAATCGAAGTGTGGGAGGTGAAAACAGGAGGGAAAGAGGCTTCAGTCAATCAGGCTGCATTGGTTAAGTCTGAGAGGAAAGTAAAGAAGCAAAAAAAAAAGACAACCCAGCATGCCCTGCAATTTCCTTTGTGTGGCAATGTACTAAATAGGAGTCAGGTAAACTGGGGAATGATCATTTATCAACAAGAAAAGGAATAGTGATTTTTAACTTTTGCATTGTCTGGTTAGCATCCTTATTACTTGTTTACCAGATAAAAATAAATTTTTGATTTTATGCCTGACAGTTACACTTTAAAGGGAAAATAAGGGAAACAATGAAAAATTACAAAAAACACTATTTCTCCATTTGCATCCATTGTAGCTTTACAATAAACAGTGCTAACTATAAGTTAAACCCACACCTTTTATTTGCTTATCCACCCTGCTTATTACAATGCTTAGGTTATGTTCCTAGTACAATGTCTGGTGACAATATTATATTTGAAAATATGTATTTTTTCTGTTTTGTGTTTTCCGATTTCTCCTACACTATCGATTACAAGATCTTATTTGCAAAAATAATGGTAATATACTCTCATGGCATACATATTTAAAATGCAAAGTTCCTAAGGTAACAACATATGTATGGCCTGTTATATTCTGTCACTTTGTTTTCAAAAATGTTATTGCTTTTGATTCAGTTTGTCACTAAAAAGAATACACAAAACAGAGGCCTCAACTTTAAAATCTATTTTATTACTTATCACAGTTAAAAGTGAACTGACGATCTGAAAAAGTAACGACCAGTGAGAAATCTTGGTCAAAACAAGTAATCCATCCTGCTGGATCTGTCCTGCTTACGACCATTCAGTTGAAACCATGCGTAGTAAAATAGATAAAGACAGTGTAGTTAGATCTATGCTGGTGGTGGTGGGGCAGCTTACTTTCATGCGGTGTAGTTACTGTATGCTGAAGGTGGCATAGTTTACTATCATACAGTGTAATTAGATCTATGCTGGGGGGGGGGGGGGCAGAGTTTACTATTATACAGTGTTATTAGATGTATGCTGGAGGAGGGGGTGGGCGCAGTTTACTATGATACGGTGTAATTAGATCTATGCTGGGGGGGGGGGGCACAGTTTACTATTATATGGTGTAATTAGATCTATGCTGGAGGTGGTGGAAGGGGGGGGGGGGTTAGTTTACTATCATACTGAGTAGATAGGTCCATGCTGGAGGTGGGGAGTGCCTCAGTTTACTATCATATGGTGTAGTTGGATCTATGTTGGTGGTGGGAAGCGAAGCAGGGCTTTTTGTCACTTGTCGGGCACCTAGAGCAGTAATGCTTTAGCCAGCTCCCCGAGCACGGGTGATTTTGGGATCCGGCAATTGCGGTCCCCTACTCACGGCCGGGCCGAGGCAGAGGCAAGAGAGGCTCCAGCCTCAGGGTGTAGTGTAGGAGGAGGTGCACAACTCACTCAGCTATCATTCCCCTATTGTGTTAGAAGCAGGGAGAAATAAGAAAAGGGGATACATGGCAGTGACTGCAAGCCAGATAACTAGAGATTAAGGTGTTGGGGGGCCCTGGGGTGCCTCTTACTCTAATAGCAATTAGTGTGTGACGGCTGGGGTGGGAGGGATGGAATGGCGCACTTTGGTGTTTCAGCCTTGGGTGCTGTGGGACCTTGTCCCGGCTCTGCCCCTACTTATAAACAGATTCCATTCCGGGACATTGTTAGTTGAAGTTGTTTGTAAGTTGAGTCTTGTGTTGAACATGGTAAAAAACCGGGATAAACGATTTACTTTCAGACATCTCTGGATTCAGACATATAGGATAAACGATGTTTATTGGTTGTTTTCAATGTGTGTTTAAAGTGCTTTAAAGAGAACCAGAAATAAAGAATTAAAAGTTAGTTATACATACCTGGGGCTTCCCGCAGCTCCAGAAACCCTGATTGCTCCCACGCCGCGGTCTTCAGTCTTCCCCGTTCGCTGCACCGGCTCCCGTGACTTCAGCCGACTGGCCAGTCAAGGCATAGCTGAAGTGCGCTCCTTGTGTACCTCTCCAGCGGCTGCTGGAGAGATACGCAAGGAGTGCACTTCACTTGCGTAGGCTGGCCACGCCCCCTGGAAGTCCGTGAGCCGGCGCGGCGAACGGGGAAGGCTGAAGACCGCGGCGTGGGAGCCATCAGGGTTTCTGGAGCTGCGGGAAGCCCCAGGTATGTATAACTAACTTTTAATTCTTTATCTCTGGTTTCCTTTAAACTACTTATAATCAGTTTAAACAATACTGTAATATTTAACAAAAATATGTAATAAAAACAGCTTTCTTATTTACTGTAATTTGTACATGAAGACAACTTCGTTTGTATGTATTAAACGTCGTAACTTAGAGTTGTTTGTAAGTAGGGGACTGTCTGTATATATATTCTTTCTCTTTTTTTTTTTTTTATTGGGTATGTCAAACTAGGCCATTTTGAAGGTAAAACATCGACGTTCCCGGCTTCATAACTGAAGGCACAAATTGGGGAAAAAACAGCGGAACTATATATGGCGCATGATGTAAACTGTGTTTCAAACCGACCAGGAACATTTCATAAATAATTGTATTTTGGAATTCCCGATATATCACCAGCCTCTTGGCACCCATTAATTAGGCAAAACCAGATTCACAGACTCCAGCAATCACACCAAAATGAAACGTATTAAGTATTTACGACATAAATGTAATCTGAATTTATTTAACGGAGGTAATATAATTATACCAAATGCGATATCCTATTATACGGTAAAAATTATGACCAGATTGCCATCCAAATAAATGCATAAGAAATGCTGTTTCAATTATACACATTAAATGAGAAGAAGGTGTCGGATTTTAAAATATGCCGGGATAAATTACAGGAATATTAAATCCTTTTATATTTGGTTGAGGAAGGGGGGAGATCAAACAACAGGCGAGCTTGTGGAAGGTTACACAGAAGTAATGGAATTTCAGCATCTGGCGAGGTGTGACCCAAACGCCGATTATGGTTTCACTGTTCTGCCGACGTGGTCAAGGGGGATCCGGCGTAGGTGGCCCAGAGTTTCTGTACATCATGTGCACAGAATGCATGCCCTGCCATGTTTACTGGGGACTTACAATGTTTGATTGCGGGAGGAAATTAGTTTCACATTAAAGGGGAACTCCAGGAAATGTGTTTTTTTTAAATAATTATGTTTTTATAAAGCACTGAGCTCTCCTGGAGCACTTTACAGAGTACATAGTCATGTCCCTGGCTGTCTTCAGAGGAGCTCATAATCTAATCTCTACCATAGTCATAGTCTAATGTTCTACCATAGCATTGAGCTCTCAATCTAATCCTAACATAGTCAGAGTCTAATGTCCTATCATATTATTATTATGTATTTATATAGCATTGCCATCTTTTGCAGCACTTTACAGAGTACATAGTCATGTCACTGACTGTCCTCAGAGGTCACAATCGAATCTTCCCATAGTCAGAGTCTAATGTGCTACCACAATATTATTATGTATTTATATAACACTGATATCTTCTGCTGCACTTTACAGAGTACAGTCATGTCACTGACTGTCCTCAGAGGGGGCTCACAATCTAATCCCCACCATAGTTATAGTCTATTATCCTGCCATATATATTTATATACCACTCCAATTTGTGGTGCGTTTTGGATTTGCACTGGGGAAAAAATTAGCGAGGAATTGCCAAATTGCAGGGCCGGCTCTAGACTTTTTGCTGCTAGAGGCAAACTTGTGAGGATGCGCCCCCTCCCCCTTCCACCCCCGTCTGATTTGGAATGGTCGCACAGCACCCCACAATTTACTCTGCTTCCTTGTTCTCACATAACATGCTGCAGCTTAACACAATAGCTGTGAGTCTGCGACAAACTGCTTATCCTGAGCCACTCCATTCTTTCTCAGTCGTGACCAGCAGTGCCACCTCCTCCCTTCTGTTGTGCAAGTCAAATGAAACACTGCTGCTCTCCTGCTTCCCCCCTCCTCACTCACTGTCAGACTCCTCACACAGCACAACAAGCTGCTTTTCCCCAATGCTGCTCTCCTGCCTCCCCCCTCCTCACTCATTGTCAGACTCCTCACACAGCACAACAAGCTGCTTTTCCCCAATTATGACCTCTTCACCTCGCTCTCCTCTTGCTTCTCTTGCTACTCTGACTACATGCTGTTAGTGTAAACACAGTACAAACACGCTGCCCCTGTAATATCTGCGCCTGATGAAAATGTTTCACCTTGCTTCATGAGAGAACCGACCCTGATTGCAGAAAAAATTGCATAGCAAAATATAGCAGATGAATTGCACACAAATCACATCAGGATAACAATTATGCTCTGGAAAAAATGTGCCACAAATGGATAGCATTAATGGAAACAGTCATCGCAGTTTTCATCAGTTTTTTTGTACCTAGCGTTTGGCGAGCCACTTGCAATTGGGATCAAATTGCAAAATGCTGGTATTGGAAAAGGGCCCTCTGAATGAAATCAGCTAGAGAGACAAACGGGGAGAGGAGTGTATGCTTCAGAAAGAGATAGCTGTACTTAGATCTGTTTTCCAAACTTACAGTTGTGATAGCCTGATAGGGTGGTATTGTGTGCTTTACAGAACTAAGATAGATTAACAAAGCCTAGAAAGGTGTGCGCTTAGTTACAGGAAGGTATCTGTAGTCATCCAGCTTGTTTGCTAGCTTTACACTGCATCTAGTACTGTGAGAAGAACTGTCAACTATAGCATTCCTTCAGGGCTGCGGTGCAACTTACCGTAGGTAGAATTGTGGGTGCAAATTGGTTAGGCACTGTACTACTGCAGGGACGTTTCGCTTAACTAACTGTATTGTACTACCAACATAGAGAACTGGAGTCATTCCTAGGAGTCATTGCATGCTGCTTTAGTACATATCATAGGTGGATGTTGGATTGTGCCAAATTACATCAGCTAATCAGTTTATCGATAGTTTCCTTCCGATCACAACTTTATTGATATTTTCATTGATTGTTAGATTCCAGTCATAAATTTATTGATTGCTCCATTGATCGATTAAAATTTGAGATACGGTTTCTGCAAAAATTTGCGGAAACACCTGGAGTTTGAGGAAATTCCTGTGAGATTGCCAAAAACATTCTTGCTCCTCCCTATTCACTGACAATGATTACTTAACTATGGGCTTAATGCATCAACCAGCGCTAAATCTACCAAACACACACACAACGCGTGTTACTATGAACGCTCACACTCAGGGCGCGGTCCTGTGTGTGTGTAGTGTGTATTTCTAACTGCCGTTCGTTGTGCTCGTAGTGTGAGTGCAGTACTTCATTAGCGTGTCCGCTACTATGGTAATTACCATAGTATCAGCCACGCTAGTGGAGTACTGCGGTCGAGCTATGAGCGCATCAAATGGCAGTTAGAAGCACATGCTACACACACAGGTACTGTGTGCACCTGCTGATAGTAACCCATGCTGTGTGTGTGCACGGTAGATTCATCACTTCAGGGCGAGAGCTATTTTCACATATCAGTGTTGCTCCCATTCATTAGCCAATAACTTTATTACTACTTATCACACCTAAATGATCTATATATTGTTTTGTTTTGTTTTTCAGGACAAATTAGGCTTCCAGTGTGTGAACATTGTGTTTAGTAATTACCTTATTTACTATGCATTTTAAAGGGAAACTAAGGGAAAAAATAGAAAAAACACAATTTTTCTCCGTGTACATCCATTTTAGCTTTACAGTGCTAACTATAAGGTAAGTTAAACCCACACATTTTATTTGCTTATCCATCCTGGTTATTACAACATTTAGATTACGTTCCTAGTACAATGTGTGGTGACAATAATGTATTTGGAAATAAAGGTGTATTTTCTGTTTTTTTAATTTTTGCTTTCCTATTGTACACTATTGATGATTAAAACACCTTATTTGCAAAAGTAATAGTAATATACCCTCATGGCATACATATTTAAAAAGCCAAGCTTCTCCAGTAACAATGTATGTTTTTTTCTTTTATATTCTTTTATATTCTGTCACTTTGTTTTCATTTAGTCTTATTTTGGTACAGAAGACAAAAATGTAATTGCTTTTGATACAGTTTGTGACTAAAAAGAATACATAAGACACGAGCCTCAACCCTAAAGCTCTCTAAACTCTATTCTACTACATATCACTGTTAAAATGTTACCACATACAGTATGTCTCTTGTAGTTTTGCTAAAACTTTCCCAAGTTTGAGATTGGATTGAGTTTGTCTCTACCTATTTTTTATGTGACATGGGTCCAAGTTTTAAGACACAGCAAAATGTATACAACTTGTCACAATTAAAATGATACCACATGTGCCTCATTTAATAACAAACTGGTGGTGCATTCTCCACAACTACACAGGACGTATATATATGTCCAGTTAGCATTATTAATACGTAGATTATTCTACTACATCATTATGCAGTATCTATGTTCATTTGTATTTATAGCTTTTGCGGTTTACATAGTAACATAGTTTGATTGAAAAAAGGCATCCGTCCATCATGTTTATGGCACAGTGTTTATGATCTGAGAAATTATCTGGGTTAAACACTCTCCTTCTTATTTCTATTATAGCTTTAATTTTATGAGTGCAGCATGCTTCAATTTACATTTATTAGTTTGTTGATTAATAAAAAGTCATTATTTAAAGGATACCACAACTAAACGTGTGTGGTTAAAATGAGTGCAGCACTGTATAGGGTGTAAAGCGCACATACCTACTGTTCCTCCCGCCCCCCTCCATCTGCCGCCATTCACACTCTATACACTCCGGTGTGCGGCGACTTGCTTGACCTCTGCCCCAGACATACTGCGCCCTGTGTGCGCAGTATGTCCTTCCCCCTTCACTTCTGGCCGGCGCACAGCGCGAGGCTCAGAAGCTGCTGTCCCCTCTGTGCTGCGTGTGCGCTCCATTACACCGAGCGTCACATGCTAATTATGTGACGCTCGGTGTAATGGAGCGCACACGCAGCACAGAGGGGACAGCAGCTTCTGAGCCTCGCGCTGTGCGCCGGCCAGAAGTGAAGGGGGAAGGACATACTGCGCACACAGGGCGCAGTATGTCCGGGGCAGAGGTCAAGCAAGTCGCCGCACACCGGAGTGTATAGAGTGTGAACGGCGGCAGCCGGAGGGGGGCGGGAGGAACAGTAGGTATGTGCGCATTACACCCTATACAGTGCTGCACTCATTTTAACCACACACGTTCAGTTGTGGTATCCCTTAATAAATATATTTAGCTACAAGATATCTGTGAGGATTATAGACTATCATCTTCCCATGATCAGCTGCTCCAATTGCATTGAATAAATAGAAAACATTCTGGTGGCTAATCAGTACAATGGACAATGCACTGTAATTGCCGTCAGCATGACAAATATGTGGGTTTGAGACAGGGGTTGTGGCCCCGCCCCCGATACTCTCCTTAAAATTTGAGCTCTCATTGGCCTCACAGTGAAGTCCCTCCCCCGAGATGCTGCTGCTGTGATCTCTGCCTCAGATGGATACTTTCCACAAGGCATCTAGTAACTTAGGCACCCTCTCAGGCAGGCGTTTAAACAGCTCCGGACAGCCCAACGCAGATCAGCAGTGGGAACGTGGTTCGTTGGAGACCGCCTAATGCCGATTGGCATCAAAGTGCGTGTTACGACTTGCAGAGAAGGTCAGGTGCTGTTAACCTTTCCACTGTGATATGAACCACCCAAGCACAGGATCTAAGTAATAACGGGTCTTCACCCACGACCCCTTGAGGGGGTAGCAGGACCACAACCCCTTGAGGGGGAAGTGGATACTTAGCTGCCTAGTGCCCACCAGGTTGCACTTAAGGTAATTCCACAGTGGATCGGAGAACAGGGAACAGCTCAGTGTGGAGAGCCAGAGACTGGTAATCGTGGTCGTGGACAGAGCCGAGGTCAGGGCAGTCGGATATCTGGAATGTCGGAGACAAGCAGAAGGTCGAGGCAGGCGGCAGACAATCATAATCAGGAACACAAGCCAAGGGTCAGGACGGGCAGAGATCAAGAGTAGTCGGGGTCACAAGCCAAAGGTCAAACCAGGAAATACTAACAGGATACAAGTTATTGCACAGGCACACGCTGTAAGAACAAACAGAACTTCTGAGAAGGGCAGGCCTGCTTAAATAGAGAATTGGTCGCCAACAATAACGCCTGCGCGTGCACACTGCACGCAGTGCGCATACTCTTTTACGCATGCGCGCAACATTTCTTGCGCACTGCGCAAGCGCATGACCCTACGCGCGCAACGCACAATGCTGTACGCGCCAAACCACCCACAAAAGATATAAAATCTAGCGCACCCGTGCGTGCACGCGCGTAGAGGCGGGCCCGTGAGAATGCCGGAACAAACCAGGACGGTGAGTGTAACAGTGCGGTGGGCAGGATTAGCAGGGAAAGCCACGTGTGTTGCCTGCGGAGACACAAAGCAGGGATCTGTGATCAGCCTGCCAGCCGCAAGAAAAAAAAAGATAAAATATATGTGTGATCTAGAGCAGCATTGTACAGAGGTAATCCCTGTCCCTAGCAATGGCTCACAATCTAATACCTTGCATAGGCATGTATAATGTTGTGTATGTATCATAGTCTACAGAAAATTAAGGGGGAAGGGGGGGAATAGAAGAAATAGGTTTTTGTTTTTGTTTTGTTTTAATGATAATCTTTCTTCATTAATTTATTAAAAAAAAAAAAAAACTAAAGAAACCACAAAAAGATAGCTCTATTAGTGGGAAGAAAAGCAGGTAAAATTCATTTTGGGTGCTAAGTTGTATGACTGCGCAATAAACCGTTAAAGCTGTGCAGTTCTGAATTGTAAAAAATGGTTTGGTCACTAGGGGGGTGTAAACCTCTGGTTCTCAAGAGGTTAATAGATGCTGATGCAAGGTAGTAAGGTAGCAAAGTAATTGTCACCATAGCGGTGAATCAGGCTATTGGTGCACTCGATACCAGTAGGCGATCGGCTATTAGTAGCCAATTGGCTTAGATAGAGTATAGTTAGAATAGCTACTTGGTAACAGGGCTTTAGGAGAGGGGTTTGTGCGAGAATAGAGCGCCTGGAAATACTGTATAGTAGTGATGAGCATACATTTCGCATAATAGTAATTTTGCATCATAATTCGCAATTACAATGCTACATTGTAATGTGACATTTCAGTAAAATGCATAATTTTGCATGTAAAACATAATCCATCTATAATTTAGCGTAATTACACAAACTTTCACGTAATTTCATACCGACTTACGGTTAACCACTTGATGACCCAGCCTTTACCCCCCCCCCCCATCCCTTAAGGACCAGCGCTACTTTTTTGTGATCTGTGCTGGGTGGGCTCTGCAGCCCCCAGCACAGATCAGAGGGCACGCAGAGCGATCGGATCGCCCCCCTTTTCCCCCCCTATGGAGATGATGTGCAGGGGGGGTCTGATCGCTCCTCCTGGCTGGCATGTTGCGGGGGGGGGGGCACCTCAAAGCCCCCCTCCGCGGCGAAATTCCCCCCCTCCCTCTCACCCCTGGTGATTGGGGTTGCACAGGACGCTATACGTCCTGTGCAGCCAGTGACAGGCTGTCCCCTGTCACATGGCGGCAATCCCCGGCCGCTGATTGGCTGGGGATCGCCGATCTGCCTTACGGCGCTGCTGCGCAGCAGTGCCGTACAATGTAAACAAAGGAGACAAATGTCTCCTACGTTTACATTTAGTCTGCGAGCCGCAATCAGCGGCTCGCAGGCTATTCACGGAGACCCGCTCCGTGATCTAACAGGAAACGGCCGCTCGCGCGAGCTGCCTTTCCTGATTAATTAGGGAGGCACCTGGCAACGCAAATCTGCGTCGCTGGTCCTCCAGCTACCACTTTGCCGCCGCACGGTATGAGTGTGCGGTCGGCAAGTGGTTAAAGCAGTAGGATATCAGTTATCCTGTTATACTGTGACTATAGGCACTACCAGGCCAGTTTCTAGGTACACTTTGCTAGTACTCCATTAGATCCCATTATACCTTCAGAACTGCCTTAATTCTTTGCAGGATATATTCAGCAAGCTGTTGGAAACTTGCATCAGAGATTTTGTTCCATATTGCCATGATAGCATCATGCAGTGCTTAGCAAATCTCCTATTCTAACACATCCCAAAGGTGCTCTATTGGATTGAGCACTGGAGGCTGTGGAGGTCATTGTAGTGCAATGAACTCATTATCATGTACAAGAAACCAGTTTTAGATGATGTGAGTTTTTTGGCATGGTACACTATCCTGGTGGAAGTAGCCATCAGAAGACGGGTACAAGGTGGTCATGAAGGGATGAACAGGGTCAGAATCAACACCAGGCTGTGTAAATGATGCTCATTTGATACTAGTGATCCAAAGTTTGTCAAGGAAATCTCCTCCGCACCATGACACCAGCCTGAACTGTTGACAGGCAGGATATAGCCATGCTTTTACATTGTTTACGATCAAATTCTGACCCTGCCATCCAAAACTCACAATTGAAACCAAGACTCATGAGACCAGGTGGTATTGCATTTCCAATCATTTTTCCAAACATGTATTGTCCAACTTTGGTGAGCCTGTGCAAATCATATTGGGCAAATGTTCTCTTTTTCAGGACTTTCTCTGTAATCCTTAGAGTTGGTTGAGCAAGAAAATCCCAGTTGGTCAGCAGCTTCTGAAATACTCAGACCCACCCTTCTGGCACCAACAACCATGTTCCCATCTCATCCCCTTTCATCTGCATGTTGATGCTCTGTTTGAACTTCAGCTGCTCATGTTCACCATGCGTAGATGCCTAAATACATGGAGCTGCTGCCATGTGCTTGGCTGATTGTGTTACAGGCAACTGAACAGGTGAAATAAAGTGGCCAGTGAGTGTATATCCTACAAACATTTTCCCACTAAATCGAGGGTTATTTACAGTGTTAAACAGACGTGTATGTAAATGGTTTATGGCTTTGAAGCCTTCAGCTGAACTCCAGTGAAAGGACACTATCTGCACTGGGGTCCCCAGCTGGAATCCAGTCATAGAACACTATCTGAATGACAGTCTGTATGCTCTACCATCTTGGTATCTTCTCACAGCCCTAAAACTCATACTGGTAGGTTGATTGGCTTTCCCCAGACTTGGCTAAACTCTACGGTGCAATCACATTAGATGAGGGACTGTTATTGACGTGACTTAGGGCCAGTGCCCACCTAAAAGCACTAGCATAATCGCAAACGCTCAGCGCTTTTAGAAGTGATTTTTCAGAGCAATTCAGGCATGTGTCTAGCGATTTTGTAATCATGCCCACCGATTTTTTTTTAGCATTTTGGTTTAGCGTTTGGTTTTTTTTGTTAAAATAGAGCTGGAACTGAACAGCTTCTGTAACAAAATCTCTCTGTTCTAGAGCTTCCTATACTTAACATTGAGGCTGAATCACTTCAGAAAAGCGCAGAAATGCTGCAGGACCCACGTTTGTGTTTGGTAGAAAATCACATCGCTCTGGTGTGATCCATCCCATTCAAATACATTAGCCAAACGCTGTTCAAAGCGCTGACGTTTCTAAAAGCGTTTAGAAGCACTCTTGGTGTTCACCACCAGCCCTTATTCAGTGTAGTCTATAAAACACTACTGCAGAAATACTGGCAATAAATACATTAAAATGAATTAAAAATTGTTTTATTTTGAGAAGAAGTACACTAAAACTTCATACTATGCCCGTCGTGTGCAGCCGATATATGTCACAATGTCATTTATGAAGAGAGCGCAGTTTTACTTGAAATGAAAACACTCGCATCACTTTTAATAGGAAGCAGAGATGCCAGGAGAGGAATTTCGCTTAAGCCTCTTCTGCCAAATGACTGATGTTCTGCTAAAAGAAACTGATATGGAACAAATTGCTGCTGTGGAAACTTCTCACAAGCCAGTAAAAAAAAACTGAAAAAAAAACAAGTTGCTGAGAGTACTCAGATGATCTTTATGTAGTGATAACTGCGGAGAAGAGGTTATTATGTGTGGAGAAAGTGCAGCAGAGATGAAGGCGCGAGTGTGGAGTGTCCTCGGCGGTTTCCACAAGACTCCATCCTGTGGCCCAACAATAGTCAGCTTGTTTAGCTTCCTGCAGCATCACCTCACGTTTCCAGGGCCTCGCAAGCTAAATAACGTGATATTTCACTGAGATTACCTCTATCTGAGAGCTCTGCTGGCTAAATAAAGCTGGCTTTACACGGATGAGGCAGATGGAAGTCTTCAACTTACCAAATCCACCAGAACCAACTGATCCCATCAAACTCTGAGCGCTCCAGACACCTGTGTGCACGCATACACTCATTTCAGAAACATCCCGTCATGAGAAAAAGGAGGGACACCCTCCTATTATAAGATTGTACAAATCAGGACATAATAAAGAGTAGTCTGGTCATTACCAGGTTCAAAACTGAAATAACTGAAATTGAAATAAAAAAATATATATTTAAATCCATTCTCAAATGTAAAACAATTCACAAGAGATTCCACCATGTCCAGCTTTAGGAGTAGCACAAAGGGCATCACATTTTACTCTAGAATACTTTGGTACACTCATGGTAGGGATGAGCGGGAGAAACCTCCAAGTCCAACTGCAACCAATCAGCCATAGTCTCGATTAGTGAGATTTTCGCAAATCAATGGTCAGATTTTACATCAGATTTTGCAATTATTATGCTATGTTAAGGAGCATAGTCAAGGACAAGGGGCTCATCCCCACTTCCGGTGGCCAGGAAGAGGTAGGGGTAGCTAACTCCACGCATGAGGGTGTAGGCCCTGAGGAAAAAGAGGCAGTTTATGGTTGTATCTGGGAGCCCCCTTTCAGATGAAGGGGGTATTCAGATGTTTCTCCCCCTCCCCAGGTGAAATGGGAATAGGGGTATTTATGTACCCCTCATCCATATCCACAAAGGATTAAATTAAAAAACGCTAAAATAAAAAAAACTACACAAAGAAAAATAGTACTATTATTTAAATTTGACAAAAAAAATCTTATCTTTAGTTAATTATCTCAGGTCAGTATGCTGAAGAGCTTGAAACCACGCTAGGGCTAGATTTCAGAAATCTAACATTTTTTTTACATGAATAAAGGGTCTGGTATCAGGGAGGGGATGCAAGGTGAGGGATGCAGGGAATGCACTGGTCCCCTGGACTCGGAATCAAAACCTGTGAGATTTGCATACAACCACTTTAGATACTTACCTTGGGAGGAAGAAGCCTCTGGATCGTCCTATCCAGCGATGGGAACCCCGAAGCACAGCCACACCGTGTCTGCGCAGTAGCAAGGACCCACTCTGGCTTTGCTGGAAATAGCCATACCTGATTGGGTTTGCAGATGGCTTGCACATATGCAGTAGCACGGACCCAATCAGGCCCATGTTACTGGGCATGTGCGAGCCATCGACAAGCACTTGTCAACAGTTTGTAGCTGGACCCAGCGGAGGAACAGGGAGGAGGAGGAGAAGGGCAGGGGAAGGTTTCCCTCTACCTAGGCAAGTACCAAATTGGGCACTATTTTCCCCTACAGATTATCTTTAAATAGCCAGTGCTGTCAGTTCAAAGTTTACAGGTCCTGTGGCTGCAAAGCAAGTCCACATCATAACCTCTGTGCTTTGCTTTGACAATTGGTATGAGTTGTTTGGGCTGATGTGCTGTGCTTGGCTTTTATCAAATGCAATACATCTCCAATCCGGTTTCGCCTATCTAAAGGACCTTGTTGCAGAAGTTGCTTGTTCAGATGCAACTTGGTAATCATAAGCCGTGCTACCATTTTCTTTTTCCAGAGAAGAGACTTTCTCCTGGGAAATATTCCATACAAGGTGCACTTGTTTAGTCTTTTTACAGCTGTACTGCTAGGAACAGTTAACATTCTAAGGTCTTTAGAGTCTGAGATTATCTCTTGGAATTTTTGCAATTTCTCCGAGCATTGAAGAGTCTGACTTGGGGGTGAATTACAATTTGCAATGACTTTACAGAGGTTTACAATTGATTAAGAGTAATAAGTCACATAACTATCATTTACATATACGGTAAAACATTTTTTTTACTAAATGTCCAATATAATTATGTACAGTCCAAATAACCAAGTGAGTAACCAGCGATAAGGGGACTCCCATAGAGTCTATGCGATTCCCCTCTAAATGAGCGAGGGGGAGGAGCCTGCTGAAATCAAAGCCTACTGCCAAATTTATATATAATGGGTTAGCTTCTAGGTACCTCAAAGGCAGTGGGGTTTCTATTGATCTTCTGTATGGACAGGAGTAGCACGACCTCTACAAGCACTCCTCTACAGGCAAGACCAACAGCAATGGTAATGTCTTCTTCAACAGGCAGGAGCAACTGCTCTTCCAGGGACTTCATTTAAAGAGAACCTGTACTGAGTAAAATTATTTAAAATAAACACATGAGGTAACTTCAAATGAACATTACATAGTTACCTTGCCATCAGTTCCTCTCAGAAGCTCACCATTTTCTTCTTACAGTGATTCCTTCCAGTTCTGACAACATTTTGTCAGAACTGAAATATATCAGTTGCTGTCAGTTACAGCTGAGAGGAGAACTGATGTGTCCATGTTTCCCTATGGCTCAAGTGGGCGATGTTACAGTTTAACAGTGTGCTCACCAGGAAGCTGTTATGGGGTAATAGCCATTTTCAAAATGGAGGACGGAGAATTCCATTGATCACAGTGGAAAAACAGGACGCAGGAGAGGAAAAATAGATTGAGGAGTAGACTACACAGGAGGTAAGTATGACTTGTGTAGGTTTATTTTGTCTTTTAAGTTTCAGTTCAGGTATTCTTTAAGGAGTAACAGCTGCACTTTAACCATTCTGCTCTAGGGAAAATAGTGTGAGTACTAAGATTTCACTCAAATATCTGTCTGCAACAAAAACTTTCTCTTTGCAAAACAACATGGGAAAGAAAAATAAGTCTTACTAAGACCAAGTTTACATTAAAATGGACATTCTAACAGAATTCTGTCATTAAATGCTTTGGAATGACTAAACATTAAGCTCATACTGTTCTGTGTCATGTGGTGAAGAACATACTTTTGCCCTTATTCAATTAACTTACTGTACCCTCACCTTATTAAATTCATTTAAGCCCCCTGCTGGGAAGAAAATTCTCAAAATAAGTTTGATATCACTTGTATATCTACTTTTTAGTACTTGAATTGTTAGGTGCTGACAAGTTATTTTGCAGGTAACATAAGAAAGTATCTCCTGATGAAAGTCTACATGGAAATTAAACTGAATAGGGGCCTCTGAGAGCAGAGAAAAGTAAAGAACAAAAGAGAGAAAATAGATGAAATAGAGGTAAGAGGTATAAAATAAGAGAAGAGGTTAAAGAGACACCAAAGCGGAAAAAAATATATGATATAATGAATTGGTTGTGTACTATGAATAATTACTAGAAGATTAGCAGCAAAGAAAATATTCTCATATTTTTATTTTCAGGTATATAGTGTTTTTTCTAACATTGCATTATTCTATAATATGTGCAGATTACACAACACTCCGCATTCAAAATGAGTTTTTCAGAGCAGTTTGTGAACTAATGACCTCTCCTCTGGCAGAGAAAAAGAAATTTGTTCACTAACAGTTGAGATAATAAAAGTCAGAAGACAGCCCTCTCCACAACTTTAAAAGTCTAAGAGCTTAAAGGGATACTGTAGGGGGGTCGGGGGAAAATGAGTTGAACTTACCGGAGGCTTCTAATGGTCCCCCACAGACATCCTGTGCCTGCACAGCCACTCACCGATGCTCCGGCCCCGCCTCTGGTTCACTTCTGGAATTTCAGACTTCAAAGTCTGAAAACCACTGCGCCTGCGTTGCCGTGTCCTGACTCCCGCTGATGTCACCAGGAGCATACTGCGCAGTCCCAGTATGGTCCGTGCCTGCACAGTACGCTCCTGGTGACATCAGGGGAAGCGAGGACACGGCAACGCAGGCGCAGTGGTTTTCAGACTTTAAAGTCTGAAATTCCAGAAGTGAACCGGAGGCAGGGCCCGAGCATCGGTGAGTGTCTGCGCAGGCACAGGATGTCTGCGGGGGACCGTTAGAAGCCCCGGGTAGGTTCAACTCATTTTCCCCCCGACCCCCCTACAGTATCCCTTTAATGGCTTTTTTGCATAGAGAACAACTGGAGTTTCTTAACTCTTCCTGTACTGGAAACAATTAGACTGATGTATCTGATCTTAATGTTTTATTTCTTAGCTGTACTACACATACAAATCATAATATCATAATTTTTTTTTCGCTTCAGTGTCTCTTTAAATAAAGGTAGAGAAGAGTAGAGAGAAGAGATGAAATAGAGTAAAAGGAAAATAAAAAAAAAGAAAAGAGAATAGATGAAATAGAGGTAAGAGAAGTAAAAAAAGTAAACTAAACAGAGAGAAGAAATGAAATAAGTAAAATAAATAAAGAAGAGAAGAGTGCAGAGATAAATTATGAGAGAATAAACAGAGAGCAGCAAGAAGATAAGCGGTTAAATAGAGTTAAAGAACATAAAGAAGACTAGAGAGAAGAGATGAAATAGAGGCAAGAGAAGTTACGAAAAGAAGGTATGAAATAGAGTAAAGGGAAATAAAGAAGAGGAAGGAGAAGAGATTAAAGAGAGGTACGAGAAGTAGAGATGAGAAGAGAGAGAACAAATGAAATAGGTAAGAGAAATAAAGAAGAGAGGAGTGGAGGGATACATTAGAAGAGAGCAAAGGCCGAGGAGCAAAAAGGGACAAATTAGAAGAAGAGTTGGGATCTCATGACTAGAGAATCTCTGAAATAGAGAATCCATGAAGGAAAATAATAAAGGAAAATAACGAAGAAGAAGAATGAGTGGAGGTGAAATAAAGGGGAGAGAAAGAAAAGAGAAGCGATAAATAGAGGGAAGAGCAGAGAGAGAAATACACGAGAGAAGTGCTCTTCACCAAGAGGCTCTTGCCTTGGCCTTTCAATGATACCATGGTGGTGCCTCTGGCCATTTTGGAACCCAGACACTCTCCTGCCATGATATTCTGTGATTCAGTTCTGTTCCCAAACCAACCAAGTATCATGCTACGAAGATCAGAAGTTTTTGGTTGAATACATAAATGAGACTCTCTGTGCTAAAAAATGCGACTCAACACAAGACAGACACAAGAGAGGGTTAAGCAGAACCCGGCACTAATTTTGTACCCACGCAGAGGGTGACGCCATCCACTTACAGACGCCACATTATAGAGGAAGTGCCGGAAAAACTTGCGAAAGAAAGAAAGCGTGAGGAAGGCGTGACAATCCTGTCTGAACATTGGCAACCTGTCTTTAATATCAAACTCGTTTGAAAGGCCTTTAATTTCATTATCACCGATAAAAAAGGTTTCTTTGCTAGATTAAACTTATGAATGTCATTCATACATTGTTTATAAGGTACTCATCTCCCCTTCAAGTAGTTTTTGTTTTTTTGATTTTGTATACCACAAAGTAGTGAAAGAGTTGTCTGTCTGTATAAGGCAGAATAAAGACAGAGATGTCCTTAACTGTCACTTTTAATAAGAGGAGTCAACATGCCTCTATTCAGGTTAAATATTGCCTTGTCACTTTTCAATGAAGTCAACAGATTTCCTAAAGAAAAGTCAGCAGCGGCGCATTCGCGAAGAATGAAAGAGGGAAAAAAATTGAGAGGGTCCTGTCAGGCGGTGTCAAAGCCGTCTTTATTCCAGGGGAGTGGTGGTAGGACAGAAAGTTCTTTGTAAAATCAGAAAGAAAAAATTACGGCTCATAATTGCTACTGGCATGAACAAAAAGGAAGGTTGGGGGCGGGGGGGACAATTTCTATGGTAATGATAACCTGCAAAATTGTAAAATGTTATCGTAGTCGAGAGAAGAAGCCATCAAACTTGTCTTTCTTTAAGATAATGAGGTTTTTCTTCAAATTAGATCTTTTTATCGCTGTTTATGTATGTTAAGTTGTCTATTCTGCATTATGCTGCAGTTTTTGAAGGACCAGTCCTTGGAAAGTCATAATTAAGTTTTAGGTGCAGCCTGGTTACCTCCGTCACCAGATGGTTCCTCACATCACCTTTCCATTACAGTTCCTTCTTCCTTTCTTGTCCACCAAATTGAAATGTTTCTGTTCGCTTGGTGGGCTTCCGGTCCAAATGCCGTATTTGTCGTAAAATACATTGAAAATCCAAGCAAAAAAGTCAAGAATCATGATGGCTACAAAATCTAATCAGAGAAGGGAACTTGAGCCCAGAGGTCCATGCTTCAAAATCTTTGAGAGAAAGAATAAACTTTTGGGTGGCTTAACACTTCAGCATCCATCAAATACCCTTATTAGCAGTTTAAAATGGACTGGGTTGATGGAAGAGAGCTGGAGACACCATGAGAGTTGGGCGTTTCTCAAATTTTAGGACTGTTGAACTAACTCTTCTTGAAATGACAGATGAGTTCAATCCAAAAATCACTACGGTTCTCAATTCTAAAATGCTTTCTAAGAAGTTACAGAAAAGGCATAATAATTGAATTTATAATTCACTGTTTATTATAATCCACAGTGAGATGTCTTGACCAGCATGGACACAGACCAGTTCTGGAGCTTGCACATAGTCTCTCATACGTCCGGAAGACCAAGGGAAGTGCCAGGTATTATGTTTATATATTACATATAATAAGGCACCAGTTGTATTTTATTTGCACAAAATCTGTGTCCAGCATCTGAGATCATAAGTAACGTCAATGAATTTATATAAAAAGGAATGTCAAAAATATTCTAACAAGATTAAAAATATATGTAAAGAAAAGTCAAATCTAATCTAATATTTTTTACTATACACTGAGGGCCATATGCAATTCACTTTTTTACTTGAGTTTTCTCCTAGGTGATCATTTTAAATTTGTCAATAAATTGCCTTTTAAGCCACCAGAAAGCAAGAAAATACTCAAAATAGTTTTGATAGTTTTTAGTTGAAAAATGCTGGAAAGTTATTTTAAATCGAAGATGAAAAATTACCTCTGAGAAAACTCAGGTGAAAAAATGAATTGCATATGGCCCCGAGTCTCTTATTAATTTCAATATTAAAAACACTTGAGTGTTCCTTCATTTTTATTTAATAGAAAAAATAAGAAAAACATTACAGAAGAAACAGCCAAAGCCAGCAATTAAGCTCCCTTCCCAATGATTCTTGTAATCCTTCCTAGAATTACTGGTTCCCTTTCTTCCTGTTCCCTGAGTTTTTCCTTGTTGTCCCTGTAGTTCCCTCACTGTGGTCCCAGCTTCCCTACATGTGGTTCCATGCTTCCTCTTCTGTAGTCCCAGCTTCCTATCCTGTGGTTCCAAGGCTTCCCATCCTGTGGTTCCAGGCTTCCTCTTCTGTGATGCCACCTCCCCTTTCTGTGGTCCCAGCTTCCCATCCTGTGGTTCCTGGCTTCCCCCGCCTGTTGTCCAAGCTTCCCTACTTGTGGTTCCATGCTTCCTCTTCTGTGATGCCACCTCCCCTTTCTGTGGTCCCAGATTCCCATCCTATGGTTCCAGGCTTCCCCCTGCCTATTGTCCAAGCTTCCCTACTTGTGGTTCCATGCTTCCTCTTCTGTGATGCCACCTCCCCTTTCTGTGGTCCCAGCTTCCCTTCCTGTGGTTCCAGGTTTCCCCTCCTTTGATCCTCGCTTCCTTTCCTGTGGTCCCAGGCTTCCCCTCCTCTGGTCCCAGCTTTCCTTCCTGTGGGTTCAGCTTACCTTTCTATGGTCCCAGCTTCTCTTTCTGTAGTCCCAACTTCCCTTCCTCTGCTTCCATGGGTTCCTTCCTGTGATCTCAGCTTCCCTTTTTGTGGTATCAGCTTTCCTTCATGTGCTTCCATTCCTACAGTTCTTGGTCCCGTCTTCCCTCTTCATAATTTCTGGTTCCCTGTTCCTTTATTTGTGTTTTCCAGTCTTCCCTAGTTCCATGCTCTCCCCCCTGTAGATCTTGGTCCTCCTCGCTAGGATTACCGACCCCCTTTGCTACTGTTTATGTTCTTTGCAGTTAAACAACCCTCTCTCTAAATCTACAAAGGTATTTATCGTGAATAGCACTAAAAATATAATACATATTTAAATATTGTTCTTCATCAGGTATTACAAATAAATAGATGCTCTAGTATCTAGTAAGCGTTTGTCAACCGAGTAGAGTGTTTCTGTTACAGCAAGCCTCTAACATTACAAGAGCCAAGTCCCCAGACTTTTGGGCTAGAAACCAGGTCCTATTCTCAGTGGAGCTTTCTTGTCTTTACTGCAGTGCAGGAAGACATGGCCTATCTTTTTCCTTCCAAGTTTGCAAGGTACTCCAGCAAGAAGAGTTCTAAAAAAACAACTACATAGATATGTTACTGACTGTCCTCAGAGGAGCTCACAATCTAATACCTACCTGTACCATAAACAATTGTTCAAAGCAGAGGCGCCAGATAAGGAAAAAATATATATTTTTTTAGTTTAAAAAAAGGGGGAGGTAGTGGTGGACTTACCTCCCACAAGTAGACACACGCGCAGCTATTCAATGAAAATATCTTTATTCAAATCGACCCCAAAGTAATAGCAACACATTTCACGGGCAACATCCCGCTTCATCAGGCAGTATATGGAGCTTGTGAAGATCCAGCCAGGTATGAGCGCTTCCGTCTAATACCTACCATAGTCCTAGTGCATTGACCTACAATATTTTTATTATGTATTTATAGAGCATTGACATCTTCTGCAGCAGTTTACAGAGTACATAGTCATGTCACTGACTGTCCTGCGAGGAGCTTCCAAACTAATCCCTAAAATAGTCATAGTCTTATGTCCTACCATATAATTATTATTATTCATTTATATAGCAATGACATCTGCCAAGCTGCATAGAGCAGGAGCCCTTATTACTCATGTCAACACCTACACTAATCCAGTGACCGGCAGAAATCTTTGACTTTTCCATATCACAGTCTCTGCTAAGAAGCCAGTGGGACATCTGTTCTGCATGCACGTTTTGCACGCTTACGTATAACCAGTCTGAAATATGGTTTTCCATTAGTCTCCGCAGAGTATAGAGGTAAACAGAAGAGATTGCCTGTATCTCAGTAACAGCGGAGTTTGACTTTAAACAAACCTAATTACTCTGACAGGGAGATGACATCTATGCCTCGCTGGTGTTATGGAAAGAAACTGTTCTGTTATACCAGTAATATGCAGCTGATTTCATAATCCTCGTGGAGCCACTTTTCAGAGTTCATCTTCAGAGCAGAAAGGACATCTTCCTTCTCATTACTACATAATTTCAGGGGAGTGTGTGCCCCATCTTAAGAGGTCCTCCACAGCTATTAATTAGTAACATTGAGGCAGAGGATGGAAAGGATTCCAGCGGTTCCAGAAATTGGTTGATAGCCGTACGTCATTAGAGGCTCTACTTGTCTGGCTGTACGAGAGTCTTTGTTACAGTTTTTATACAGCATGAAAGGTACTGTCCTGTAGTGCGTTTAATACACGGTATTTATGCTCGTTAGCGCTTGCTGGCAATCATCTGGCAATGTATGTTGCGGCCTGGATGGATGCGCGTATGAATAGGCCTTAGTTATCTTCATTAATCACGTGCAGGTCTTGTGTGTCCCTTTCCATGACCCGATCCCATTATCCAGCAGAAAAAAAGGCATCCCGACACGGTGGTGTAACACGTTATTTATACATTGCGACTTGTGGATTCACAATGCTATTAATCTGGGGCTTGCTTCCTGCAAGCTAAAATGGAGGTGAAGAAAATAAGGAGGAGAGACTAGACGGACTGGAGCGTTTGTGGTAAGAAAAGCAAGGAATGATTTCTTGTTGCGCGTGGTTCGCTATTAGTCATGGAGAGAATCCGAAGACATAACAAAAAAAGTTGTTTCGTTGATACCTTTAATGACTAACTGTACAAGATTCCTTTGCAAGCTTTCGAAACTTTAAGTTTCTTCTTCAGGCATGTTTCAGAGCTGATACGTAGGGTTCTGATCCAGCTCTGAAACATGCCTGACGAAGAAACGTAAAGTTTCGAAAGCTTGTAGAGGAATTTTGTACAGTTAGTCATTAAAGGTATCACCTAAACAACTTTTGTTGTTATGTCTTCGAATGATTTCTTGTCTTCTCCATTAGATGATATCCTGTTTACTTAAATGTCATTTCCAGCCAGCACCATGTGATGGCATTGGGGGAGGAATGAGGTCAGGTTTTCACCAAAATCCACACCAGGCCATGGCCTACGGCATCTGCCTCCAAATGGGGTGGCTGGACACGGAAGAGGGGGTTGTTCCCTGTGAAGGGGAGGCTATATGGGGAACCAACATATGGAAGAGGGGACTTCTTACCTGAGGCTACTGTACATGAAACAGAGGTGCTGCTTTACATGTATGTTACACAAGGGAGAAAAGGCCTACACATGGAATGAGAGGGAGGCTGTTGTATCTGGAAGAAGCAGCAGCCATATAGAAAAAGCAGTCTGCATCAAGTAAGTGTGTGTGTGTGTGTGTGTGTGTGTGTGTGTGTGTGTGCGTGCGTGCGTGCGTGCGTGCGTGCGTGTGTGTGTGTGTGTGTGGGGGGGTATGGACAGTTGAATGCGCCTAGAGCAGTGGAGGGACAGACTGCAAACAAGTAATGCATTCCTTGCACGGGGCACCATGGGGACATTTTACTTAGAGGGGACAGTGTCGAGTGTTTCATCGTATTCATTGATCGTCGTGAAATTACACGCCGTTCCTGCCGCGCACCCGATCAAGCAAGTCGGCTCACCATCTTGCAGCATATGCGATCGACAATGTGACCAATTTTGGCCCTGAAATTCGTTGCATTGTCGGTCGGGCATTCATTTAGTGGCACCGATTTTCATCCCATTTGATTATAATAATCGAATCAGATGGTCGATCGGTCGCCTAGTCGCCTGATGTATGGCCACCTTAATTCTCTCTTATCTGCTAGTAATGAGCCACTGTAATTTGAGCTGTCTGCTGAGTTTTGTACAGTTCAGAAAGGCTATATGTAAACACAGGAGATTAACCATTTCTGTGCTCCCATGTAACCAGGAAGGAACAGCTCTGCAGCATCTCAGTAGGAGTTCTGCAGGCTGCAACAAATGTTTTTCTTTAAAGGTTACTATGCTGTTGCTTAATCTTTTAGAGCTGAAAGGAAGTCCTGGGTTTTGGTCCGCTTTAAAAATAACCCTTATTTATAAAATGTATCTTTGCCGAATGCTTTTGATATTACTTTTGCTATTTTATTTCAAATAGCCTTTGCTTGCTGCATACTGAAAAGACTAAAGGTGGCCACTAACGATCCAATTTCTAGCGAAAAATCGTTCGAGCGATCAGATAATTCTTATCGGAAGAAAAATTGTTCACTACACCACCAACAAACCATTCTTTGCTTCCTATCTATCACAACCAACAAGAAAATCCAAATTTTGGTTTGACGAAAATCCAATCGGACGACTATTTTTATAATCGTTCATAACTGTTTGTGCCCATCAACAGAGATTATTTACAACCAATTCGATCAGAATTTCTGATCGTGCAAACGATTTTTCACTAGAAATTGGACCGTTAGTGGCCACCTTAAGTTTGACTCTCTGTGGCCTGAGGTCCGTGTATCAGCCATGGGTTCTTTGAGGTCTTCCATAGGCTTATTCACGGTTTTACAAAAGCTGTCTATCGATCTTAAGCTGGCCTACACCATACAATTTTTTTTTAAGATCTTTTGAATTCAATCAATTTTCTTGATTGATTTTATTTGTCTGAAAATGGGATACAATGGGCGTGGACAACATGATTGGACACTCTGGAGACAGGATCTTTTGGCGACAAAGTGGCTGTACTCATACAATTCAAATCATAAATTAGAGTGATAGGTTTTCCGTTTAATGACACTCGTATACGCTATTAGATAAGTGGCTTGGGTGTAACCTCGTAATTAGGGCCAGGCCGAGTCAGAGGCGAGAGAGGCTCCAGCCTCAGGGCGCAGTGTAGGAGGGGGCGCACAACTCACTCAGCTATCATTCCCTTATAGTGTTTGAAGCAGAAAGAAATAAGAAAAGAGGAACATGGCAGCGAATACAAGCCAGATAACTACAGATTAAGGTGTTGGGGGCTCCTCTTAGTTTATAGCAATCAGTGTGTGACAGCTGGGGTGGGAGGGTTGGAGGGGCGCACTTTAGTGTCTCGGCCTTGGGTGCTGGAGGACCTTGTCCCGCCTCTGCTCGTAATGATCACTCTTATGCAAAAAACACCTTACTCATACTAGATACTGCACAGAGGCCTCGCTAACTGCCCGCCTTGGCAAAAAAATACTCAACATAATTTTGATAGTACCTTTTCACCTACTTTTTGGTATTTTCTCCATTACAAAGTGCTGAAAAGTTATTCTAAATGGAATATGAAAAATTATCTCCTAGGAGAAACCGGAGAAAACCGGAGAAAAATTAAATGCATATGGCCTAAGAACAGATAAATTGTGAGATTAGACAAGTAAAGTGATATAATGAATTCGATAAGACAGATAAGGGTCCACACGTAATTCACTTTTTCTCCCTATTTTTCTCCTAGTTACATTTTCATATTCTATTTAAAATAACTTTTCAACACTCTGCAACTGAAAAGTGCCAAAAAGTTGGTGAAAAAGTACTATCAAAATTATTTTGAGTATATTCTAGCTTGCTGCTGGCTTTAAAGACATTTTATTGACAAGTTTGAAAAGATCACCTAGGAGAAAACTTGGAAGAGGAACAGGTAAACTGAATAAGGGCCAAGGAGAGATTATTTCACGTGAGGTTTTGTGAATCAGCCTGATCATCTGTATACAGTAATACCATGACAATGCCTGCTGAGAAAGTAAAGCAAAAAATACTAAAAATAAGGTTGAACGTTTATTATTAAAGAGAACCTGTACTGAGTAAAATTATTTAAAATAAACACATGAGGTAACTTCAAATGAACATTACATAGTTACCTTGCCATCAGTTCCCCTCAGAAGCTCACCATTTTCTTCTTACAGTGATCCCTTCCAGTTCTGACAACATTTTGTCAGAACTGAAATATATCAGTTGCTGTCAGTTACAGCTGAGAGGAGAACTGATGTGTCCATGTTTCATTATGGCTCAAGTGGGCGATGTTACAGTTTAACAGTGTGCTGACCAGAAAGCGGTTATGGGGTAATGGCCATTTTCAAAATGGAGAATGGAGAATTCCAGTGATCACAGTGGACAAACAGGAGAGGAGAGGAGAAATAGATTGAGGAGTAGACTACACAGGAGGTAAGTATGACTTGTGTATGTTTATTTTGACTTTTTTTTTCAGTTCAGGTTTTCTTTAAACATTATATTCTATAGTAAACTCAGAACTGTGTTTAATAAATACTACAAGTCCAATCAAGTTCCCTATACTGTATATAGCTGCAAACATTTAAGCAAAATTACCTAATAAAAAACGATGTAATACTTGCTCCAAACATATATTCATATATTCAAATTGTATTAGACAGATGTAAAAGACTTTACGTCTATAGAAGAACGACATCCCACAGCAATATGGTATACAGTCTAGCCTGTTTATAGTGTCGAAACGCACAATCTATACGAGATTTTTCAAGACTTAGCGGACCAGCTAGTATAGAATTGTGGTGAATAGTGTATATGGAATTGCTTCTATTTCTGTATTCTATGATTACTGGCTAAGTGAGGCCAAATTGAGGCGTCTGCGATGTGATACATGGAAACATACCAATAATGAGACACATTTATACATTACTGAAACCGATGTGAATATTTCTGTATGTGTTCATCATTGGGTCATTTTATTACGCTACATTTGAGTAAGAACTCGGACCTGATGTTCTGCTTTTGTTGAAAACGTTTAGATTTAAAAGCGAATGTGAAACGGATGGCGTTAGCCTATTCTGTTTTGATTGACAAGTGTATTGCTTGACCCGGAAGTACAATCCTATGGACAGGCTAGCTGTATATAATGTGTTTGCAGTAGGTCTTTCTTATTTCTAAGATTATTACTCTTAGGCCCCGTTTACACTTAATCAGTTGCTCTCAGTTATAACTGAAAGAAAACTCATTTTCAAAGTAATGCCCATGTTTTCCTATGGCACCTTTCACACGTAACACGTTTTAACTGAGATCTTTTTCGCAATGCACTGCTATAGAAAAAATGCGTACTAATGCACACCAACTGATTAAGTGTAAATGGGCCCTTACTCTGGGCCTGAACTCCTGCACAGGGCAGAAGAAAAACAGAGAAACACACCCTGTATGTATTTAGAAAGTTTAGCCTCTCTAATCCCTCCTCGTCTGTAATTTGATCTCTCAGCGGTGTCAGCTGGCTGCCTTGACAGAGCAGCTAATTTGTACAGACAGGATGTTAACAATACGTCTGCTATCATAAAATAGGAAGTAGACCCACTGCAGATTTATTGCAGGCTTTGTATCAGCTGTAACAAAGAAATGTTTTTTTTAGGTTATTATGCTGTTGCTTATCTTTTAGAGCAGAAAGGAAGTTCAGAGTTCAGGTCCGCTTTAAGACACAACCCTGCCTGTGAAGGAGAAGGCACACCCCTGCCAGTGCAGGAGAAGACACACCCCTCCCTGTGAAGGAGAAGGCACACCCATGTATGTGCAGGAGAAGACACACCGCTGCCTGTGAAAGAGAAGGCACAACCCTGCCAGTGCAGGAGAAGACACACCCCTGCCCGTGCAGAAGAAGACACACCCCTCCCTGTAAAGGAGAAGGCACACCCCTGCCAGTGCAGGAGAAGACACACCCCTGCCCGTGCAGAAGACACACCCCTCCCTGTAAAAAAGAAGGCACACCCTTGCCAGTGCAGGAGAAGACACACCCCTCCCTGTGAAGGAAAAGGCACACCCATGCCTGTGCAGGAGAAGACACACCCCTGCCTTTGAAGGAGAAACCACTCCTCTGCATGTAAAGGAGAAGGCACACCCATGCCTGTGCAGGAGAAGACACACCCCTGCCTGTGAAGGAGAAACCACACCCCTGTCTGTGCAGGAGAAGGCACCGATGCCCACCTTGGGCATGTCCTTCCTGCAATCAGTGGGCTGACATTTCTGTGCATGATCATCACTGTTTGTTGTTTTTTTTTTCTTTTTTTCACCTTTTAATCACTTGATTACCAGCAGTCTCTGACTGCTTAAGGAATAGAGACTATTGGTACAAACGGGGCTCACCGACCTCAGGCTGCACTGACCCGTCACTCTTGCCATTTGCTCCGCTCTCTCCCCGCCGAAGCCTGCTCACTCTGTCGTGGCTATGACACCAGAGCTCTGTAAGCCAGTCAGGAGCAGATTTCATTGGTTCCTGACCCTGTGATCACTGTGATCCAATGTGAAAGGCTCAGGGGCGGACTGACAACTCATGGAGCCCCCGGGCAATAGGAGATTATGGGGCCCCCATACCAGTGTTTCCCACCTTTCATGTTATTTTTTACAGACTAAGATATAATAATTTATTGACAACAGTAAATATGTTATATTGTGATATTGTACACTGACAAAAACCCTGCGCCGCGCGTAGCGCGGTGCGCCAAAAAATGGGTGTGGTCACGCAACAGAATGTGGGCGTGGTCATGGGTGGGGCAAAATAAACATGACCTTAGCAGTGGTGTAAAAGGTCTGCTGGGGAAGTTTGAACTCTGCCATAGTGTTTCCCCCCAAAATACATGTAATCTGACAGCATTTCACCAAAAATCCATGCAATTTGGCAGAGGTTCCTCCAAAATACAGACAATATGGCAGTCGTTCCTCCAAAATATACGTTATCTGGCAGCAGCGGTTCCCCCAAATACACATAATTTGGCAGCAAATCACCAAAAATACATGTAGCAGCAGTGGTTCCCCCAAAATACACAGAATCTGGAAGCAGCAGTTCCCCCATTATACACAATCTGGCAGCGGTCCCCCAAAAATACACATAATCTGGCAGCTGTTTCTCAAAATACACTTAATCTGGCAGCAGCAGTTTCCCAAAAATAGTTAATCTGGCAGCAGTTCCCCCAAAATAGGTGCCCCCAGTATAGGTAACCAGGTCAAAAGGTATCCCCAGTGGAAGTATCCATGTCTATAGGTTTTCCCAGTGCAGGTATCCAGGTCTATAGGTGTCCCCAGTATAAGTAGCCTAATCTACAGGTGTCCCCAGAATAGATAACCAGGTCTATAGATGTCCCTATTTAAGATAGCCAGGTCTATAGATGTCCCCAGTTAAGATAGCCAGGTCTATAGGTGTCCCCAGTATAGGTAGCCAGGTCTACAGGTGTCTCCAGAATAGGTAGCCAGGCCTATAGGTGTCCCCAGTACAGATAGCCAGGTCTATAGGTGTCTACTGTATAGATAGCCAGGTCTTTAGGTGTCTCCAGTATATGTAGCCAGGTGTATAGGTGTCCCCAGTATAGCCAGGTCTATAGGTGTCCCCAGTATAGCCAGGTCTATAGGTGTCCCCAGTATATACAGCCAGGTCTATAGGTGCCCCCAGTATATACAGCCAGGTCTATAGGTGCCCCCAGTATATGTAGCTAGGTCTATAAGAGCCCCCAGTATATGTAGTCAGGTGTATAAGTGCCCCCAGTATATGCAGCCAGGTGTATAGGTGCCCCCAGTATATGCAGCCAGGTGTATAGGTCTCCCCAGTATATGCAGCCAGGTGTATAGGTGCCCCCAGTATATGCAGCCAGGTGTATAGGTGCCCCCAGTATATGCAGCCAGGTGTATAGGTGCCCCCAGTATATGTAGTCAGGTGTATAGGTCTCCCCAGTATATGCAGCCAGGTGTATAGGTGCCCCCAGTATATGCAGCCAGGTGTATAGGTCTCCCCAGTATATGCAGCCAGGTGTATAGGTGCCCCCAGTATATGCAGCCAGCTGTATAGGTGCCCCCACCCAGTATATGCAGGCAGGTGTATAGGTCTCCCCAGTATATGCAGCCAGGTGTATAGGTCTCCCCAGTATAGCCAGGTCTGTAAGTGCCCCCAGTATATGCAGCCTGGCTTGTAGTGTCTCCAGGAGGGGAGACAGCCAGTGAAGGAGGGCGATTTGCATAGCAGCGGAAAAGGGGGAAGTCCCCCCCCCCTTCTCTCACCTTGGGGCCTCCCTTCCTGGCTCTCCCCTCCGTAATCTGCAAAGTGCAAACAGCTGGAAGCGGCTGACAGCGGGCGGAGACTTACCGCTGTTCAGCCACCGGAGGGAGCGCTGATCTGTGTGCCGCTAGTCTGGGCTTCTCAAGCCCACACTAGCTGCACACAGATCAGCGATCCCTCTGGTGGCTGAACAGCGGTAAGTCTCCGCCCGCTGTCAGCCGCTTCCAGCTGTCTGACACTTTGCAGATTACGGAGGGGAGAGCCAGGAAGGGGGGCCCCAAGGTGAGAGAAGGGGGGGAACTTCCCCCCTTCTCCGCTGCTATGCCCATCGCCCTCCTTCACTGGCTGTCTCCCCTCCTGCTCAGGGTTCTCTGGCGGGTGGCGGGCCCCCCCCCTGACCACGGGCCCTCGGTCCGTGCCCGAGTGCCCTAATGGTCAGTCCGCCCCTGGAATGGCTCACAGTGATCACAGGGTCAGGAACCAATGAAATCGGCTCATGGAGCTCTGTTGTCATACCGACAGCAAGGCGAGTGGGCTGCAGAGGCGGGAGATCGGTGTGATAGGCGGATAATTGTAATCTACGCCCTGGCAGAAATAAAGGTCCAAATGGAGTGTAGATTTAAATTAGCCTGATCCGGAAGCGGTTAAACTTATTTTTGTTGTAGCTAAGTCCCCTAACAATCTACTATATGACATTTTTACTTTTCAAAATAAATATAATTTTTTTAAATGTTATGAGTACTAACATTATTAATATTCTCTAAGCGTTCAGTCTGATCACTGGAGATGGTAAATTCGATGCTAAATTCTCCAGCTTTCATGCAGAATGAAAATTGTATTTAGCTTGGAAATAGGCCAATCAGAATGCAATTCATTGAAATTCCAAAATGCATGAATTTGTGTTAAAATTGCATGCATGCCAGAATTTTTATCATCTTACTCACTCTCCGCACTAGTCACCTCTCTGACTTGTTTCCACGAATCCTGAGCATTAGAGTGAAGAGGCACTCCAGCGGAACGTGAGCCATAGTCTCCTTAGTGCCTCCACACTTCTGAGGCCACCCATAGTTTAATGGACTGTGGTCCTTCAAAAGAGTTAGACCACAGTCCACAATTTGTTATGAACTTCATTCTAAGAGTATAGCAATCAAAAAACCTCCCCAATAACGTGCTCTGGGAAATGCCTCCATGTGATTCTATGGGTCATGAAATAAGTAAACATTCACCCAGTCGTCAAGGTCAATGATTTTCTTTGGGGCAACAATACTTACTGCTTAAGAACTTCCAGCGCATCACAGGCCAGGAGATGTCACAACAAACATTTTTCACTGGGCCAAACAGTCTCTCCCTAAGGAAAATTTTAATCCAGAACTGAAACATACCCACCTGCTGATCAAGTGGGTTCTCTGTAGCCATACAATCAAGAATATAATTCATGAAAAACAGGGAAAAAAAGAGGACTGTGTTGACCATGCCTAGGCAACCTTCCACCTGGATCAGTAGATAAGTCTTCTGTTTATAATATTCTGTAAGGGCCGGGGCCCACTACAGGTGGCCTTGAGACCATCACAAAGTGCCCGTGATTTGCTAAATTGCGGAAGTGCTGTGATTTCACGGAGATTCCCAGACTGATTGCGGTTTGAATACTGTAGACACTGATCGCTCCGGAATCGCTTACAAAATGCTGCACGCAGTGTTTTGCAATAACTCTGCTTTGCTATCGCTCAGCTGCTAATGGGACCACCCCCTATGGATCCACTGCAGTGCTGGTGATCAGCGGCTTATTTCAAGGGGCATCGGGATGCCTGCTCTCTTCCTGCCTGGACGCCACTCCATTAACTCCTAGAGTTGGGAGCCCCCTCCTCCACCACAGTCCTCCCCTGATCACCTTTGCAGCGTTGCATGCAAAACAGAAGAATGGCTCCTTCTAGTAGTGGCTTATATACAAGAAGTACTTACTTCCTCTATATGTTCCATTACCAGGGGAACCGCTCTCCTGTCTGCAGGTCACCACTGATGTCTGTGTTGCATGCCGTGCCACTGGGCATGCATCAAAGGGGATTGGGGAGGACTGTGGTGGAGGAGGGGGCTGTTAACTCCAGGAGGTAAAGGTGCGGTGGCTGTAATGAGAGGGGGGGGGGACAGGGCAGGCTGGCTAACCCATACTGGGGGCACCTTTTTGGCTAACCTATACTGGGGCCACCAATACCTGGCTAACCTACATTGGGCCACCTATACCTGGCACCTTTACCGGGCTACTCTATACTGGGGCCACCTATACCTGGTTAACCTATACTGAGGGCAACTATGCCTGGCTAACCTTTACTAGGGCTGCTTATACCTGGCTAACCTATACTGGGGCCACCTATGCCTGGCTAACCTATACTTGGGGCAACTATACATAGCTATCTATACTGGGGCCACCTATACTTGGCAACCTATACGGGGGGCACCAATACCTGGCTACCTATACTGGGGTAACCTATACCTGCCTACCTACACTGATGCAACTATATCTGGCTACCTACACTGGGGCAACTATACCTGGCTATCTATACTGGGGCCACCTATACTTGGCTACCTGTACTAGGGGCACCTATACCTGACTTCCTATACTAGGGCACCTATGCCTGAATACCTATACTGGGGGCACTTATACCTGGATACCTATACTGAGGCCACCTGTACTTGGCTACTTATACTGGGGACACCTTTACCTGGCTACCAATACTGGGGAACCTATACCTGGCTAACCTATACTGAGGGCCCATATACCTGACTTCCTCTTCAAGGGGTACCTATACCTGGCTACCTACCTGTACTGAGGGTGGTTTTGTTGGTCGCACAGCGGCTATAACGTGCAGTGCAAACTGACGGGTGCTGTGCAATCATTCTAAATTGGAAAGGGGGGTGCATCCTCACAAGTTTGCCTCAGGCAGCAAAAAGTCTACAGTTGGCTCTGAGTGTTCCTTATAAAGGGAGGTCCTACCCAGTATTAGCATAGTGTTCCTAAGAAAAGGAATCTCTGCCCAGTATTAGTTTAGCATTCCTAATAAAAAGGAAGGGGGGGGGGGGATGTGATCTTGACCAGTATTCGTGGAGTGCCTTCTATAAATGTAGTCTCTTGCCAGTATTAGTGTGTATTGTTCCTGATAAAGTGCTCAGAGAGTTTACTCTTGCGACATGGTCGGGAATCTGTTCTTTATCTTGGTTACAGACGCTTCTCCTGTTGTCTCGGATCCCTTCATGTGACACGCTACAATAGCAAACAGCACTTTATCCGAGTGGTTAACTAAATCATTTGTGAGCCGATTTCATTGTGTTTGCGAATTACCCCATTAATTTATTGCCGTATTGTTGAGTGGGCACAGGGGAGACAAAACTCTTTTGTTCTATTTTTTTCTGTTATACTTCTCTTGTAAGTTTGCGAAGGATAAAGCCGCAAAGGATAAAGCTGCGAAGGATGGCGCTGGGACTGCAAAAAGCAGCCTTCTCAATGCTGAAAGGTATAATAAAGTATAATTTGTACCAAAGGCATGTTTTACCATCCCGTCTGTGAGTAGAGACAAAAGAATCAAACTGAGAGGAACGCGAGGACGGGGCGAACGAAAACATTTCTTGCCTGTTCTTTTGTAACATTTAAGTCTTGGTATTACATGTAGCGGAATAATTACTCATTACATATTCACAAGTCTGTGACCTTCTCCTTACTGTTCTATCTAATCAGTAACACGCCTGTGTGTCTCTCTGGCTACCAAACTAACACTAATATATCTTGTTTCTCGCTGAGCGCACCGCTAAGAGGCGTCTCTTCTGCTTTCTGTCTCAGAAGTTTCATCTTCGCAGATTTAATTAAAACAAACTCACCAGGAGGATGTGGCAACTTGTGGGTACTCAGTGGACAAAGCATGCTGGGATTTTACCCACCATATTAGCTGCGGAGTCACAGTTTATGTGTGCTGTGATGTGGTGCTGCTCAGAATTGCATCAATAGTGTCTGAATATCACTTTTCTCCCATCTGAGAGGCCTCACAGCTCTGAGCACAGTACTTACACCAGCGTGGCTGGCTCAGTGCTTATCAGTGTTGATTTGCAGAGAGGAGTCCTAGTTTGGATGCCATCTGTATGAGAGGACTCCTACTTTCACTGTGGCATACATTTTAAATTGCCGCTGCCAAATTTCAGCACAGGGTGAAGCTGAAAGATCGCTCACCCTGTGCACGCTGACCGGGGTGGCGTTAACGCTATTCCCCCTCCGAGTTGTGGCAACTTGGGTGGGACACATAATTTGTGCACCGGCTATTGCTGACAGCTGAACTACCACATTTGTTTCTAATTTGAGCTCCGGCAATTGTTGCTGCCCAAATTAGTCACTGAATGCAGCCTTTGCTGTAATTCACATTATATCAGCGCCCAAATCATCGGCGCAGCTCTGCACCGAAATTTTTAGTCTCGTCACTGTGAACACAGAGCTGACCTTACCTCCCTCTGCTGCGGCTAAGGCATACATGCAAATCCGAGGCATAACCACTGGAGGAGCAAGGAAGGACATATATCCCCAGGGGCAGCACTGTGTGAGGGCGCTCACCACTGCCGCTGCACCCCCACGTGCATGAGAGGCAGCTCGCTTTCTGTCCCAAGTGCCCCTACTTACCTCCCTCTGAAAAGGAGTGCAGAAGCATTACGGCAGCAGCAGAAAAAGCAGGACACATCTGGCTATCTAAAGGGGGGGGGGGGGCACATTTAACTATCTAAAAGGGGCTCATCTGGCTATGGAAAAGGGGCACAGTTGGCTATTTAAAGGGGGCAAATCAGGCTAAACAGCATTTGTACATTTAACTCCACCCATGACCCCATTCTGATGAGTGGCCACACCCATTTTGCCCAGAGGGGGGCGTACAAACTTTCTTAGCCCGGGGCGCTGAAATAGGGCGCCTGGGAATTCGGGCACCTGACATATCGGCTAGTAGAGTAGCGGTAAATTTACTGATATTCTACTATTATAAAGTCAAATTACAGTAGTAAAATATCGGCAAAGATACTAATATTTTACTACAACTAAACCTAACCCTACTCTCACACAGAACCCTCTCATATAAGCCTAATCACAACCACCCCCCCCCCCCCCCCTTGCCGATGCCTAACCCTAACCAACCCCCTGCCGATGCCTAAACCCCCCACCAACAGACTGCTATTCAATCTGACGAAGCTGCATCTGACATTTGCACAGGAAGACAGCTTTCTAAATCCTTTATGTGCCATGCAAAAAACTTTATGCATTGCAAATAATGACACATTCCACACAGCATGCACTAAACATACACACATACATGAAAAAAGGACGGGCGGTAATTTGGGAGCCAGGAAATAGCTGATAGTAGAACATTGGTAAACGTACCTTCTATTCTTGCAGTGCTAATGACGATGGTAAAATATCCGTAATAGATACAGATTTTTTCTTTTACTACAGCTAAATATAACCCTATTCGAACACTGAATCCTCTGTCTACTGATTCCCAAGCTTAATCCCCCGCCCATGCCTAACCTTAACCCCCCACCCATGCCTAACCTTAACCCCCCACCCATGCCTAACCTTAACTGCCCTCCCCCTGCAGCCAATCCATGAATAGAAAACAATAAATAAATAACAGCTAAGGGGGGGGGGGGGGGGGGGTTGGAGGCCGCCTGCAATGCAAAGCAGCCACCCAAATTGCAGTGCCCAAACCTTTGCCGATCGCCCAAATGTAACGGTTTCCCACACATACTCTGTGATATTTTTAAGACATAGTAATGATTTTGCCTGGCTTTCCACTTGAATTTCTTCCCAAACTCGTGCGTGTATTTTACGAGGCATAGAGGAGGCTGTTCTCTATCCGGCCCTGTGCAGCGCTGAGGTCTCATCCGCACGCCCCCTTCTTGACAATAGGCTCTGCAGCAGCTGTTTGTGTTTATTTTTCGTTAGTCTCGGCAGCGTTGGCCGCAGTGTGTGATTTACATACTGGCTTTACATTGCTACTTATTATTTACATGTATTTTATCCCCCTTCCTTGCAAGACATCGGCAGTGCCACGCATGAGCTGCCTATTAATTGAGGGGGGTATCAAATGTAGCCAACGCAACTGGAAACCGCGCAGCGTGGAGAGCCCCTCTCACAGCGAGATTGCAGGGATTGGGATAAGCGAAAGTTAATTGCATTTCCAGATGACAAACCTCTCACCCCTGAACTGAACGGCTCTTTATAAAAGCTATCAGTAATAAACTGTAAATCTCAGCTATGATTGCAAATAAAGGTCGGGCCCGTACAGGCCGCCACTTTCCCCGGCTCCGCCGCCACTTCCTCCAACCTTCCTTTTAAGGTGTTCCAGCTGCGGTTTCTCCGGTCAGAGCAGCGACGGCTCCTCGGAAAATAATACTACGCAGGATAAGCTCTCTGGATCTGCAGAATATCACTGGAGAGAGGATCGTCAAGACCAGCCAGACGCCCATTCATACGGAAAACAATGACAAAAGTCTAAAAATCCCAAAGCAGTAAAGTGTGTGCGTAGTGCAATGTCAACGGAAAGCAACAAAACTTTCCATGTAATCGCCTTTAGTAGAGGACAGGTAGAAAGCATAAACGTATATTTGTACAATGAACTGAAATTTTACAGGGTGTCACCGGACCAGGAACGAAGAAGGAACATCTCTCATTTATACTTACTTAAAGAGAAACCGTAACCTAGAATTGAACTTCATCCCAATCAGTAGCCGATACCTCCTTTCCCATGAGAAATCTATTCCTTTTCTCAAACGCATCATCAGGGGGCTCTGTATGGCTGATTTTGTGGTGAAACCCCTCCCACAAATGATGTCAGCACCTCACAGCTCTGAGGTCCTGACATCACACTGTGGGAGCCTTGTTGCATTGTGGGAAATTACAATTGTTTCCAACTGCCAAAAATGCAAGCAGCATCTCCTTCCAGTGACATCACCTGCCAGCAGTAAAAATGTCACCATGTGATAAATGTCAGAATGTAAATCAGGGAGAGGAAAGATTTTACAATGAGCAAACACTGACTAAATCATTTATACATAATTATTGTAAAAATTAAGCACTTTCTTTTTATTACTTTATTTTCACTGGAGTTCCTCTGTAAAGGAATACTATCGACTAAAACAACTTTTTTAATGCCATATGTTAGGGCCCACATTACCACAAGTACTAGGAGCAATTTCCTTCCTCACACAGCTCTGCCTCTCTGCTGTAAAATCCTCTGTCAGTTTTTAGATACAAAAGTGTTGGACTCTTATGGCCCATACTCACTGGCAACTGTTTTGGCCTGTCATCAGCACACGGGAGCGTGTGCGCGACAGGCCAGCGGACAGCTCGTCGCCAGGTCCCACCGCATACACACGGCGGAGGGACCTGGCAACTGATGCGGCGGAAGCTGTCGCTGTTGCTCCTCCCCCGCCGGAAGCCCAATGTATCCCTATCTTGTTGCTGTTGCTAGTCCGCGTACTCACGCGGACTAGTGACAGTTGCGGCGGAGTTGCGGCAGCGACTGTCGCCAGGCGATTGAGCGGTTCAATCGCCTGGTGACATCAGCGACGAGCGAGAGTTCGGGGTGCGCGCCCGTGCAATGCCGCATACTCACGGGTGACCTGTCGCCGCAACATGCGCGCGCCGCGTGTTGCGGCAACAATTGTAGCCCGTGAGTATGGGCCATAAGAGGGCTAAACCATGTTCCTGCAAGGTGGGGGAGGGGTGCTATCTACTCCTCAGTGTATAGTTTAATAATCACCTTGCTGAAAGAATCATATTCAGATGGTGGTAAGGGGTTAAAGATTCTAGCAATGTGTGTTTTTATCTTTGCTTCTCTGACTGCTAAATATCCTAATAATGCCTTTGTAAACAGCATCTCTCCCTCTCAGCACTGCACCACATAGCAGCCTATGAATTAGATGCAGCCTGGAGTGAAAAGTCACAAGCAAGCCAGTCAGTCAGTTAGGAATAGTGTATACACATCTCCCTGCTAGTTACATTACAGCAATATTACAGCACATCCAGCTACATTACCTCCTCAGATCAGCCTCCTCCTCATGTCTCCTGCATGCTGTGACACAGTGAAGTATATTTGTGAGCTGTGTGAGGAATGAAGGACGATTTTTAAGCAGAAAGAGAGGGAGAGAGAACTGGGTGAATAAATAAAGTGCCCCTAGCACTAGTGGTAATGTGTACCCTAATATAGAGTATTAAAAAAAAGTTGTTTTAATGGATTGTGTTCCTTTAAGCCTGGTACACACATCCAATTTTGCAATTTCCATGTAGTATGAGAGCTTACCTACACAGTTTATTCATAGCATTTAAAATCGGTTTGTCATACTACATGTGGGTGGTAAAATTGGCCAGTCATTGGCCAATCAAAATTGGAGGTGTGCATACACCCTTAAAGCTGATCTGAGATGAAAAACTAACTATAACAAGTAACTTGTCTATGGGCCTGATTCACAAAGCGGTGCAAACACTTTGCATGCCTGTGAAAAGCCCTTTATCACGCCTAAACTTAGTTTAGGCGTGATCTGAAGTAACTCGCGTGAAGCTCCCGCATGCAAAGTGTTGCGCGCTTCGTGCGCAATGCCCATTAAGCCCTATGGGACTTTGCGTGCACGCCTGTGCGTTTGCGCGCACAAAACTTTGCACGCGGGAGCTAGTGCAAAGGTTATCACGCCTAAAGTCTTTTAGGCGTGATAACTGAGTTATCACCACTTTGTGAATCAGGCCCAATATATCTTATGTACAGTTTAGATAGTTTACACAGCAAATCTGTCTGCATACTGCTTTAATAGAATAGGATTATTTCTTCCTGTGATACAATGACAGCAGCCATGTTTGTAAACATTACACAGAGGCAGGCTTATCTGCACCATCAGCACTCAGACTGAAAAAAACACCTAATCCCACCTCCTCCTCCCTCCTCCCCTCTGCCTCTGAAATCTCTGGCTAGTAATATCTCCTCCTCCTCCTGCCCAGACTGTGATAAAACAAGAATGACAGAGGCGCCAACAAGTATAAAAAAGTTAAAACCCGCTTAAAAGGAGGGGTGCAGGTGGATACACCACTCAGGTAAAAATAGACCAGCCAATAAGCCGTTAATTAATAACAGTAAAATTTATTGGGGATTCTCCAAAAAATGCAACGCGTTTCACGGGCAAAGCTCCCGCTTCATCAGGCAATCAGATAGGAGAAACACCGTAGTGGATCTATTTCTGGATCAAGCGCTTGATCCAGAAATAGATCCACTACGGTGTTTCTCCTATCTGATTGCCTGGCTTGCCTGATGAAGCGGGAGCTTTGCCCGTGAAACGCGTTGCATTTTTTGGAGAATCCCCAATAAATTTTACTGTTATTAATTAACGGCTTATTGGCTGGTCTATTTTTACCTGAGTGGTGTATCCACCTGCACCCCTCCTTTTAAGCGGGTTTTAACTATTTTATACTTGTTGGCGCCTCTGTCATTCTTGTTTTATCACTGAATAGTCCACCCCAGGTGGAGGGGGTTTTCCCCATTTTTCTGTCTACAGAGAGCGACAATTTTAAACACCTGAGTGGGGTCAGGTTCTAATCGTCCCCACCTGCAGTTACAGTGGTTGCTTTTGAGGTAACCCAGACTTGTGAGTACATCCATCATTTACTTTCATTTTGTCTCCATCTGATTGTTGACATACTACACCATATTGGGCTCTCGGTCTCTGTGTGTTTTCTCTTTTTAAGCTATCTCCTGCCCAGACTGAGCTCCCATGATCCCTTGCAATGCCAAGGCTCTCTGAAAACTGTTGGTGGGGCTTATTTAGTTTATAGGGAATTAGAGTATTAAAACAAAAATATTTGGCTTGAGGAATGAACTATAAACTATAGGAAAGGAACACAATTATGCAATGAGTAAAAGTTCATCTCGGATCCACTTTAAGCCTGGTAAACACATCTAAATTGATTGGCTAATGGCCAATTTCATTACCTCCATATAGTACGAGGGCCAAAAGATGTTCAATACTATGAATAGATTGAGTAGGCAAACTCTCATACTACATGGAAGTGGTAAAATTGGCTAGTTAAAATTGGATGTGTGTATGCACCTTAACGTTCCACTAGCAGAGTTCGCTTGTGGAATGCAAATGGTGGTTTCTTTGAAAGCTGATGGATACCACTTGGGAACATTTCCATTAGTGGGATGCATTTGTGACGTGTTTTTGTGCAATTGCAGTGACAATGCAATTTCATTGCAATCCGATCATTCAAAATTTCATTTTTTGTCACAATTTCACCACACACTTGTCAGATTGCATGAAACATCTCGGTGGAAACACAGTAGAGTGAAATTGCAATCGCATTGCGGTTTCCCAGTGGTAAAGGGCCCTAATTATTTTTGTTTTTTACAACCAAACACCAGCAAAATGTGAAGAATTTTTAGACTTTGGCCTCAATTCACTAAGCTTCTCTCCTGTTTTTAATAACGTTTCTAGAGTTATCACCATGGTGATAAGGCATGTAGTATTCGGGAAACATTTTACCTCAGGCAAACCTAAAGTTAACTCTTCTGTCTTTAAGTTAACTCTTCTGTCTTTAAGTTAACTCTTCGATCCTTAAAATAACTCTAAGAGTTCTAAAGTTAAAGACAGGGGCCCATATGCAATTACATTTTTCACCTGAGATTCCACCTTGGTGATATTTTCACAACTTGTAAATAAAACCACCAGCAATCAAGAAAATACTCAAAACAGTTTTGAAAGTACTTTTTCACCTACTTGTTGGAACTTTTTTCAATTGCAAAGTGTACAAAATTATTTTAAATATAAAATAAAAAATTATCTCCTTGGAGAAAACTTAGGAGAAAAAGTTAATTGCATATGGGCCCGGCTGTTAATTAACTGTGTGTGAAAATAACTACAGAGGAGGTAACTTAAAGAGACTCCGTAACAAAAATTGCATTCTGTTTTTTATCATCCTACAAGTTCCAAAAGCTATTCTAATGTGTTCTGGCTTACTGCAGGAAGTTCTACTATCACAGTCTCTGTAATAAATCAATGTATCTTTCCCCTGTCAGACTTGTCGGCCTGTGTCTGGAAGGCTGCCAAGTTCTTCAGTGTTGTGGTTTTGCTATGAACTCCCCCTTCCAGGCCCCTCTATGCACACTGCCTGTGTATTGTTTAGATTAGTGCAGCTTCTCTCTTCTATCTTATCTTTTACAAGCTGGATAAATCGTCCTCTGAGCTGGCTGGGCTTTCACATACTGAGGAATTATAGACAAGGGCAAAGCTGTTTGCAGGAAGAAAAGAGCAGCCTGAAACTTCAGTGCATGAGATTCTGCAGGGGGAAAGAAACACACAAATGATCTCTTGAGATTCAAAAGGAATGCTGTATACAGCCTGCTTGTGTATGGATGTATTTTCTATGTGTGGACATACTGTACATCAACCTACTTCCTGCTTTGGTGGCCATTTTGTTTGTTTATAAACAAACTTTTTAAAACTGTTTTTAACCACTTTTAATGCGATGAGGAGCGGCGAAATTGTGACAGAGGGTAATAGGAGATGTCCCCTAACGCACTGGTATGTTTACTTTTGTGCGATTTTAACAATACAGATTCTCTTTAAAGAGACTCTGTAACAACAAAAACCTCCCCTGGGGGGTACTCACCTCGGGTGGGGGAAGCCTCCGGATCCTAATGAGGCTTCCCACGCCGTCCTCTGTCCCACGGGGGTCTCGCCGCAGCCCTCCGAACAGCCGGCGACTGTGCCGACTGTCAGTTCAATATTTACCTTTGCTGGCTCCAGCGGGGGCGCTGTGGCGACTTTCGGCACGGAAATAGACGGAAATACCCGATCTCCGTCGGGTCCGCTCTACTGTGCAGGCGCCGGAAACTTGCGCCTGCGCAGTAGAGCAGACCCGACGGCGATCGGGTATTTCCGCCTACTTCGGCGCCGAGAGGCATCAGAGCGCCTGCGCAGGAGCCAGGAAGGTAAATAATGACGTCACCGCTGCCCGGACTGCACGGAGGGCTACAGCGAGACCCCCGAGGGACGCAGGACGGCGTGGGAAGCCTCATTAGGATCCTGAGGCTTCCCCCACCCGAGGTGAGTACCCCCCAGGGGCCGTTTTGGCGTTACAGTTCCTCTTTAAGGAATGGAGAGATAAGATAACTCTCTCACTGGTGGTGGCACGTTTTCTCTTGCCTTATTATCTCCAGCATGATCATAAATTGAGGCCTTTGTCTTTAGTTGGAAATGTAATTGAAGCCTGCAAACTGCAGACACAAAGCCTAAAGGTAGCCACACACCATACAATTAAAAGATACAATTTTTCACCAATTCAATAAAATCGATCGGTTGTCCCAAAAAAATCGAGAGCTTTGCTTAGTTTTTGATTGATAAATTCAAAAATCGAGAGCTTTGCTTAGTTTTTGATTGATAAATTCAATCAAATTTCCCATTTTTTTTTTCAATTTTTGGAGATTGGACATGTTGGAAATTTCAGACCAACTTTATCAAGAATTGTATGGTGTGTGATGGTTCCAATCAATTTTTTTTTGACCTTTCAATTATTTTATCCATGGATTGGGGAAAAATTGAACATAGGTGTGTGTGGTACATTGGTCAGACTTTTCAACTGTTACAATCAGCCAGAAAAATTGATTGCCATTCTTGAATTGAAAAGAAAGATATTTAAAAATTGTATGGTGTGTGGCCACCTTTAGGCCAATTCACAAATATTGGCGGTAGTGGTGCGCAGTAATCCCCATCTGGCAGCCGGCTAAGCAGGAAATGATGTTCACTTCCTGTGGCCGAAGTGATTATGTGTGCCTAAGCGTATTGCTTCCGATCTGCGTATTGCTTGCGTAGGTAGGCGCTCGCGTCAGGGATGCGGCAAAAACGTCACTTTCGTCACATCACGCCGCGTCGGAATGAGAGGCCCCATAGACAAACATTGCCTTAGCGGTAGTCTGAGGTAAACCTGCTTATTGAGTACCCATACATTACTCGATTTTCAGCATCGATATCCGGCCAATTAGATCATAATGATCAAATCTGGCAGATATCAATGCCTTAACATGGCTACCCAATCAATCATTTCCACTGATTTCTGGACTGAAACCGTCAAAAGGATCGGTTAGGCATGCTGGACAGAAAATCTTGGCTGCCAGGGCTTTATCGGGTGCAAGGCATGCGCACAAGTGTATGTGTACAAAATAAGCAGTTTTAATTAATCTTCCCAAACAACTAACTACAAAAAGTGGGGATAAAACATTAGGGTTGCTTTAATTTAACACTTTGTAGAATTCTTACTTCAGTTGTGGAAAGCTTCTAGATATTCTGGAGGCGCCTCAGATCCTACTGGTACCCATTTCAGTGCCGGGACCTTCTGAACATATTCAACAAGTGCTTGTCAAATATGTTCTCACGGCCACGGTGCATGTACAAGCACAGCCGCGCTGTGCAGGCGCAAGTACTGTCCAGGCCAGCGCAGTAGCACAGTGCTGCTTGTCCGCATATCAACAGAATACTGTTTTCTGATTACCGCTGTGGTAAGCCCATTTTCCAATCGGAAACTTGTAAAACAGTATTCTGCGGAAATTTTTCGACCATCTCTACTCCCCTCCGACATTATCCCTTTTATAGGTCTCCGACCCTAAGCTCCCCCTCCAACATTATCCCTTCTATAGGTCTCCTATCCCTAACATACCTGCCAACATTATGCCTTCTATAGATCTTCTAACCCTATCCTACCCACCAACTTTATCCCTTCTATAGGTCTCCAAACCTACCCGCCAACATTGTCCCTTCTATAGGTCTCCAAACCTACCTGTCAACATTATCCGCCTAGCCCCGGACCTCCTCTCTAATATTATCCCTTCTGTTAGTCCTCTAACTCTAGCCTGTCCTCCAAAATGTATCTCTTCTATATGTTTTCTAGAGCGAGGAGGAGGAGAAGGTGGCGGCGCTTCCTTAGACTACATCTGACTGACTAACTGCAAAGTTGTGCAGAGCCTAATTATAGGCAGGTTACACAACTTGCATAAAAATCAGATGCAACAAAATGGAGAATGGTGGAAAACAGTTTGCGCGCAGAGTGTTCCTGTACTAGACTCTTACACCACGTTGAAAGATATTCATGGAAGAGACCCTAACCACTATTTAGCAAAACAGTGGGAATCTGGGGGCAGCTAGCCATAAAATGGTTTACACATTTTCTTTAGGAACAGGGAGAAATAGGCAGTACTCCTAATCAGGCTGCACCTGAAATGACTACCAACAGAGGTGTGCAGAGACCCCTAGATGTTTTCTAGCCCTAATTTTCCTTCCAATGTTATCTCTTCAGTAGGCCTCATAACCCTAACCTCCAGTACAACACTATCCCTTCTATAGGACTTCTAACCTATCCTCCAATGTTCCTTATACAGGGCTCCTAACCCTAACCTCATCTCCAACGCTTTCCCTCCTACATGCCCCCTAACACTAACCTTTCCTCCAACATGAACCATTCTATAGGCCTCCTAACCCTAACCTCCAGTACAACACTATCCCTTCTATAGGACTTCTAACCTCCCCTCCAATGTTCCTTATACAGGGCTCCTAACCTCATCTCCAATGCTTTCCCTCCTACGTGCCCCCTAACACTAACCTCTTCTCCAACATGAACCCTTCTATAGGCCTTAGTTCTAACCCTAACCTCCAGTATAGACTATCCCTTCTATAGGACTCCTAACCGTAACCTTCAGTCCAACACTATCCTTTCTACAGGCCTTCTAACCTATCCTCAAATGTTCCTTATACAGGGCTTCTAACCCTAACCTCATCTCCAACGCTTTCCCACCTACATGCCCCCTAACAACATGAACCCTTCTGTAGGCCTTCTAACCCTAACCTCATCTCTAATGTTAACCCTTAATATTAACCAAGCACCCTTGCTGATAATCCCTCTGGATGCTGATAATGTAACAGCCAAACACCTGTCCTTATACTAACTGCAGCCAATCACCCTACCTTGCTGTGAGTGGAGCTCCTCCAACTCGGCTCTTGTAAGCGGGATATATTAGCGAGAGTAAACAGCACATCAGTAAGCCTCTGCTGCCATAGTAGCATAACTGTTCTAGAGCCCTAAAGCTTCCTGTAGCCAGGCAGAGACTCTGGGCTGATCCAGAAATTTGTCCTTCCTGACATCCCTTGAAGAAGAGCTAATGGAAGGTTAAGAGCAGCTGATATTTAAAGGGCTATCACAGCCATTAGTCAAAATGCTGAAACGTCGCCATTCATATATTATGCAAATGACCAATATGCTCTCGTTTAAGAGATCAGATCACTGCTTAGAACGTTTTACTTTTTTTTAGCTCATCTTTTTTTTTTTTTTGCGAGGCCGAGTCGCCGCCTTTATTAACTTCATGAGATCTGTGAGATCCTGGCAACATGTTCCATCAGAACAAGCGTTCCTCAATGAGTACAGCATCCAGCTAATCCTTAACAAAGGTTTATTATGCTGTAAATCCAATGTGATTTCAGAGGATTACTGATAGCCATGATGGATTGTCACATCGGGAAATTCTCCGGGGATGACTTCATAATATGCATCTGCACATACACCACCCTGGATATAGATAATAAATTATCATTGTAACCTTTTCGCACCGGAGCCGTTTGTCGCGACGCGGATCCCTTTGATATATTTCCCGGGGTTGTAATTTACGTTTCTAAACGCTTGCGAGGAGGCAGCCTATCCAACGCTGCCTCATTTGGAGAATATTTAAAGGGACACGACAGCAGGCCATTAGGATATTGTGACCGTCGGCATGGCAGGATTGATACTTCTTTTTGGGTTGATTAGTTGGATGCACAGATTGGCCATGTCAGCCACTTCCTGACAGACGGACAAGACTCACACACACCTTTTAAATTAAACCCTAAATGTTTGATATCATCTGTAGAGGTGTCCCTTGCCACCAACGGCTTTGCCTTCAATGATTTGCCAAGTTAGACAATACTTTTTAATCAGTTGATTAAATCTGCTATAAATCAATGTCACAAACCATTCCAGAATGATTTTTGGTGGATTTGGTTAACCGCGCCAGATGAAGATATGGCTCAATTAGTGGCGGGTCGGGAACATGTCAGTAGGGCGTTCAATTTCACAACATGCAGTGTATGCAGAGAAGCTTACACTTCCCCTGTCCACCATCTTGGGTCTTCTGTCCACTGCCAGGTGCTCCTTCCTGTCTACAGCGCCCCTAGTGTTTACACAAGCCCCCAGGAAAGAAGTGACAAGAAGGCCGATGGTAGAGAGGTGGTGGAGTCCGGTGGTAGAGAGGAGACACAGGGCGGTGGATAGGGGAGTGCAACTTCCTACTCTTTACAATGGGGGAAAGGGGAGGGACAACATAGATGGAGCAGACCTGGGGACTCGGCAGAAAGTACGCACAGATTTACAACAGATTTTATGCTGAAATCTTTTACAAATTTGTGTGCAGTGTGTGGAGGGATTAAATCAGATAATAATCTAAGAGGATCTATCTCATGGCCACATCAACCAGTGTATGGCCACCGTTCACTTTAACTTTAAGTCAACTTAACAACTTCACCCCCACGGGTATTTACCCTAATGGACCGCAGCTATTTTAACCTGTCAGCGCTCCTCCCTTTGATTCGCCAATAACATTTTCAATACTTATCACAACGAAAATTATCTATACCTTGGTTTTTTTTTTTTAATCACAAATTAGGCTTTTTGGGGGTGATATTAGTTTTATGTAATTAATTTACTTTCTATGGATCTAAAAAACAAAAAAAATAATGAAAAAATTAAAAAATTAAAAAATACACAATTTATCCAATTACACCCACTATAGTTTTAAAATAAACAATACTGCCGTACAAAAAAACCAACACATTTTATCTGCCTATTTGTCCTGGTTATCACAAAGATTTGAATTATGTCCCTAGTACAAAGTATGGTGACAGTATATTATTTGGAAATAAAGGTGTATGTTTTCTATGTTGTGGTTTTCATTTTATCATTGCACACTACCAATGATTACAAACCCTTATTAGCAAAAATGCTAAGAGTAATACACCCTCAAGACATACATATTTAAAAAGCGGAGATCTGATATTTTACTGCTGGATTCCAATGTTTACCAGTAAAATATCAGTAATGTTTAACGATTTTTTACTATAGCTAAACCTAACCCTACTCTCACACAGAACCCCTTCCTCTAATAATGCCTAATTCCGGTGGTGCCTCGCCCTAAGACCCCCCCCGGTGGTGCATAACCCTAAGCCCCCCTGGTGGTGCCTGACCCTAATACCCCCCCCCCCCCCCTTCCACCGTCCCGCGCAAGCTAAATTCAGGGATGGCATGACCTGCATCACCACTATCCACAGCCAATTACCAAGCCAAGAGATAAAAAAAAACACTTGTCCAATCAATTACAAGGCAACATAGGTGGAAGCTTAGGCCCTGATGGGTATCCAAGGGCATAACTGACAATTTCTCTGACCCCCATGCCCCACCTCAGCCTAGCAAAGCTTTGCAGCTCTTATTACACTGAAGTAGAAAATATGTGGCCATATAGTCTATCTGGAACCTCCCTGCACAGTTTTCTATGATAAACCTTGAATTAGTTAGAAAATACACCAAAACATGACACACCGCTCTAACGGCAACAACAATTAAAAAATATCAAGACAAATGCCATAGGTGGCCGCGCCATTTGTCTTTATCCGCCAAATTAAGTGACATTACAAGATGGATCTGTATATTAATGTGTCCTTTTTATATGAAGGCTGGAAGGACGAGGGGGGAGGGGGGAGACGTATTCATTCCCCGCTACATCTCAGGAGAAGAAATCCACCCTAATGGCTATTTTATATATCATCAGTATATTTATTGTAGCCAGGCTGTAATTCTCATAGAAAAAAATAAAAGCTGAGGCTAGAGAACAGAACTTTCCTATAAAATGGTATAATAACGAACTCTAGTGAGATCCAGATAGAGGCAAATCTAGATTGTACTGCGTGGAAACAATCACAGATCGCAGCATGTGAAGTCCCGCCCAGCGTCTTCATTGATAAACAGAAATAGTTTGGTCTACGTGGATTTAATTACGTCAACCAATAAAAACTATAGCAGACCAGCAGAGGAGCAACCGTTATTAATCAGAGAGCCACCCCCTGTGATTGAGCAGTCAGCCATTAGGGCCCTTCCACATTGAAAATTGCAGCCACAATCACAATTTACACTTGTTTTTGAGAGCAATTACGGGTGGAATTAGCGGGCACAATTGCGATTCCAGATGTAGAAAAAGAGCAGCGGGAAGTTAGTAGATCGCAAAACAAGTCACAGGGCAGTACGGTGGCGCAGGGGCGTAGCTAACGTTTTCAGTGCCCGGGGAAAACGACAGTTTTTGCACCCCCACACCTGGACAAAATGTGCCTGACCACACATCAGAATGTGGACGTGGTCATGTGTGGAGTGAAATGTACAAATGCTGTTTAGATAGCCAGATCTGCCCCCTATAGATAGCAAAATGTGCCCCTTTAGGTAGCCAGATCTGCCCCCCTTTCCCCCCCTTTAGATAGCCAGATGTGCCCCCCTTCCCCCATTTATAAAGTGAGGTGTGCCCCCATATAAATAGCCAGATGTGCCCCCTTTTAGATAGACCTGCCCCGCTTTTTCTGCTGCTGTTAACCCCTCTGCACTCCTCTGCAGAGGCAGGGAGAGAAGCAGGGGCACTTTGGGCAACCAGCAAGCACCTATCATGCATGTGGAGGTGCAGTACAGTACTGTACCCAGGGGCACGTGTCCCCCTTGCCCACTCCTGGCTACAACTCTGCGGTGGCATAGTGGTTAGCACTCTCGTCTTGCAGCGATGGGTCCCCCGTTCATATCCCAACCAGAGCACTTTCTGCATGGAGTTTGTATGTTGTCTCCATCCATGCCTGAGAGGGTTTCCTCCAGCCACTTCAGGTTCCTCCCACATCCCAGAAACATACAGATAAGTTACTTGGCTTCCTCCTAAATTAGCCCTAGACTAGGATACATATATGACTATGGTAGGGATTAGATTGTGAGCCTTCCTGAGGGGCAGTTAAGTGACAAGACAATATACTCTGTACAGCGCTGTGGAAGATGTCAGCGCTATGTAAATACTAAATAATAATAATAGCAGCGTGATCGTTATGCGATTTGCTTACACTCCCATTCATGTAACCTAATTGCAAACACAGGAAAACTGCAGCAGGCACTACGTTTGTGATGGGGTTAAAAACGGATCGCACCATCCTAATCAGGGTGCCTGTGCGATCAGCAAAACGCATGCGATTGAAAGACCCGATTGAAGCGTGGAAGGACCGTTAGGAATGGGCCAAATCGTCGCTGGCAAGGCCAGATTTTCAGTCAACGAAACAGTTTTGCCAAACTGACATTATAATAGACAACGTTCGATTAGACAAACCGTGAGGCAGGGAACACACTTGACTCTCAGTTTTCTGCGCGCGTTTTTCTGCACACCAAGTGTGTTTCCATGCAGGAAACCGCGCGCGTTTTTTCACAGCAGCTGATGTAATTGATAGAGAAAACTGCCAAAATGTGCAGAGTCATCATGCAGAATGTCAGTTTTCTTTCTGTGCGCGAACAACACAGTAAGTGTGTACTAGAACATTGATTAACATGAGTTCTCAGTTTTTCTGTGCAGAAAACGCTCACGAAAACTGTCAAATGTGTTCCCTGCCTCAATGAAATCTTTAGAAAGCAAAAGAATGATTAGGCAATGTTGTGGGGGTTTTCTGTGGATCTTAAAATACCTGTGCTAACATTGATAAGGTGGAACTTCACAAACAATGTAAGATCAACTACTTTACAATCATTTTTTTTTTAATTTTTATCGCCCTCTGTATGTCTTCGTTCGTAAGCTGGAACTTGACCGCTAGGTTCACATGAATCTTGCGAAGCATTAGATTAGGGCCGATTCACTGCAAGACCAAACTCCATTGTGCATGCTGTTCTTGGGGCCAGTTCTAGAGTTCTTGCTGCCTGGGGCAAACTTGTGAGGGTCTCTCTCCCCCCCCCCCCCCCCCGATTTAAAAATCATCGAACATAGCACAAACTTCATGCAGATAGTGCCCTAGCTGTGATTCCAATCAGGGACCCAATGCTGCAAGGTGACCCACGCTGCATGCTTGTTCCATGTGTGACTCCACTGGCTGCACGCTTGTTACAGGTGTGATTCCGCTGGCTGCACGCTTGTTACAGGTGCGACTCCACTGGCTGCATGCTTGTTCCAGGGATGACTACACTGACTGTATGGTTGTTCCAGGTGTGGCTGGATTGGCTGCATGCTTGTCCCAGGTGTGCTTCCACTGGCTGCACACTTGTTCCAGGTGTGACTCCACTGGCTGCACGCTTGTTCCAGGTGTGACTCCACTGGCTGCACGCTTGTTCCAGGTGTGACTCCACTGGCTGCACGCTTGTTCCAGGTGTGACTCCACTGGCTGCACGCTTGTTCCAGGTGTGACTCCACTGGCTGCACGCTTGTTCCAGGTGTGACTCCACTGGCTGCACGCTTGTTCCAGGTGTGATTCCGCTGGCTGCACGCTTGTTCCAGGTGCGACTCCACTGGCTGCATGCTTGTTCCAGGAATGACTACACTGACTGTATGGTTGTTCCAGGTGTGGCTGGATTGGCTGCATGCTTGTCCCAGGTGTGCTTCCACTGGCTGCACACTAGTTCCAGGTGTGACTCCACTGGCTGCACGCTTGTTCCAGGTGTGACTTCACTGGCTGCACGCTTGTTCCAGGTGTGACTCCACTGGCTGCACGCTTGTTCCAGGTGTGACTCCACTGGCTGCACGCTTGTTCCAGGTGTGACTCCACTGGCTGCACGCTTGTTCCAGGTGTGACTCCACTGGCTGCACGCTTGTTCCAGGTGTGACTCCACTGGCTGCACGCTTGTTCCAGGTGTGACTCCACTGGCTGCACGCTTGTTCCAGGTGTGACTTCGCTGGCTGCACGCTTGTTCCAGGTGTGACTCCGCTGGCAGCACGCTTGTTCCAGGTGTGACTCCACTGGCAGCACGCTTGTTCCAGGTGTGACTCCACTAGCTGCACGCTTGTTCCAGGTGCGACTCCACTGGCTGCATGCTTGTTCCGGGGTTGTGACTCAGCTGGCTGTGTGCTTGTTCCAGGAGGGACTCCGCTGGTTGCATGTTTGTTCCAGGTGTGAATCCGTCTGCTACATGCTTGTTCCAGGTAGAGTTGGGCGAACATGACGTCACACACATGCGCAGAGAGTGCCCGGCAACGGGAGCGCGATCTAGGACGCGCTCCGCCGGGCCAGCGCAGACGTACTACTCCGGGTCATTGCGACCCGGAAGTAGTAAGAGCCACAGATAAATGACAGCTTGGGCAGCCGAACAGTTCGGCTGCAGTTCGGCTAACACTCCACTGGCTAACACAGCCGAACTGTTCGCCCAACTCTAGTTCCAGGTAGGACTCCGCTGGCTGCATGCTTGTTCCAGGCGTTACTCCACTAGCTGGATGTTTGTTCCAGGCATGACTCCACTGTTTGCATGCTTGTTCCAGGTATGACTCTGCTAGCTGCATGCTTGTTCCAGGTGTGACTGTCAGCTACATGCCTGTTTCAGGTTTGACTTTGCTGGCTGCATGCTTGTTCCAGGCGTGACTCTGCTTGCTGCATGCTTGTTCCAGGTGTGACTCCACTGGCTGCACGTTTGTTCCAGGTGTGACTCCACTGGCTGCACGCTTGTTCCAGGTGTGACTCTGCTGGCTGCATGCTTGTTCCAGGTGTGACTCCGCTGGCTGCATGCTTGTTCCAGGTGTGACTCCGCTGGCTGCATGCTTGTTTCAGGTGTGACTCCGCTGGCTGCATGCTTGTTCCATGTGTGACTCCACTGGCTGCACGCTTGTTCCAGGTGTGACTCCGCTGGCTGCATGCTTGTTCCAGGTGTGACTCCGCTGGCTGCGTGCTTGTTCCAGGTGTGACTCCGCTGGCTGCATGCTTGTTCCAGGTGTGACTCCGCTGGCTGCATGCTTGTTCCATGTGTGACTCCACTGGCTGCACGCTTGTTCCAGGTGTGACTCCATTGGCTGCACGCTTGTTCCAGTTGTGACTCCATTGGCTGCACGCTTATTCCAGTTGTGACTCCATTGGCTGCACGCTTATTCCAGTTGTGACTCCATTGGCTGCATGCTTGTTCCAGGTGTGACTCCACTGACAGCATGCTTGTTCCAGGTGTGACTCCGCTGGCTGCGTGCTTGTTTCAGGTGTGACTCCGCTGGCTGCATGCTTGTTCCATGTGTGACTCCACTGGCTGCACGCTTGTTCCAGGTGTGACTCCGCTGGCTGCATGCTTGTTCCAGGTGTGACTCCATTGGCTGCACGCTTGTTCCAGGTGTGACTCCATTGGCTGCACGCTTGTTCCAGGTGTGACTCCATTGGCTGCACGCTTGTTCCAGTTGTGACTCCATTGGCTGCACGCTTATTCCAGTTGTGACTCCATTGGCTGCATGCTTGTTCCAGGTGTGACTCCACTGACAGCATGCTTGTTCCAGGTGTGACTCCACTGACAGCATGCTTGTTCCAGGTGTGACTCCGCTGGCTGCATGCTTGTTCCAGGTCTGACTCCGCCAGCTATGTGCTTGCTACTCATGCTCTGCAGTGATATGGCTGCCCCATTACTGCCTCTATAATCTCCCCGTTTTCTCAACAAGCCAAACCGTTAACATCAAATTAAAAGCATGTTCTAACGGAAAAAAAAATCCTGTTCTTAAGCCTGGATTTATTTCATCAAATAAAATCCTAATGAATGAAGAGCCGTATAAAGTGGGGAAAGGCAACAAAACTGTAATTCCTCTTTTAATCACGTCACATTCCGAGCGCTGCTGCGAACAGCTTTATTACTCGTCTGTTCTAAAAAATTAGAATAAAATAATCTATTGTAAAATAATATTTGGAAAGCTTAAGCAAGATGGCTGCAGGTCGGAATTCTCCTCTGGCGGATATTGTACTCCGCTTTCATTGAGATATTTATCTTACGAAACAACGTCAGCTAATCGCAACCATTCCTGAGATTTTACTATGTGTTTTATGAAGAGTATCAGAGCAAGGACCGTACGAGGCCGAGGCAAGCCAGCCCTCCGCCCCGGCACACTACAGATGTAAATTAATAAATGCTAAGATCTCATTTCCTGCTCCCGTGTTTATGGAATTTCAGTCATTTCCGCCAAAGATTCAAAAACAAAAGTTCAAAATGAAAATCTACATGTCAGGATGTCCAGAGCGGCTGTGAGCTTCATAACATAATCTCTCTCCGCCTTTCCCGACACCGGTCTCTGAGCGCAGCCTAAATATTGTGCTAGCAGATGGGTAAAGGCAGACAGGTTGCACAGCCGAACATGCTGGAGATTTGGGCGCAGCCGGCGCCACCATAGGCTGTAATAGGAATTACGACTATAGCAGGCACAGGGAGTAACTTCAGCGCCGTCAGAAGACGGAGCTGAATTTACTTTTAAAACAGCAATTGCTGGAAGCCGAATTATTTCATTTCCCCACCATCCATGGTGGCCTGGAGGGGGAATAGTAATTAACACGGCCCGGACTTGTGCGGAAGCAGGATCAGCCATATACCGGCTGTATCCTGCGCCCAAGTCTCCAGCGCCGTTATCTCTCGTACACTGCACAGCACCTGACAATTTGCACCACGTTATAGCCACAGTGCAACAGGGAAAAAAACGCCCCCAGTAAAGGTAGCCAGGTATAGGTGCCCGCAGTATAGGTAGCCAAGTATACATGCCTGCAGTATAGGTAGCCAGGTATAGGTGCCCCCAGTATGGGTAGCCAAGTATAGGTGCCCGCAGTATGGGTAGTCAAGTATAGGTGCCTCTAGTATGGGTAGCCAAGTATAGGTGCCCCCAGTATAGGTAGCCAGGTATAGGTGTCCTCAGTATGAGTAGCAAGGTATAGGTGCCCCCAGTATAGGAAGCCAGGTATAGGTGCCCGCAGTATAGGTAGCCAAGTATACATGCCTGCAGTATAGGTAGCCAGGTATAGGTGCCCCCAGTATGGGTAGCCAAGTATAGGTGCCCGCAGTATAGGTAGCCAAGTATAGGTGTCCCTAGTATGGGTAGCCAAGCATAGGCGCCCCTAGTATGGGTAGCCAAGTATAGGTGCCCGCAGTATAGGTAGCCAAGTATATGTGCCTGCAGTGTAGGTAGCCAAGTATAGGTGCCCCCAGTATGGGTAGACAAGTATAGGTGCCCCCAGTATAGGTAGCCAGGTATAGGTGCCCCGAGTATGGGTAGCCAAGTATAGGTGCCCGCAGTATAGGTAGCCAAGCATAGGTGCCCGCAGTATAGGTAGCCAAGCATAGGTGCCTCTAGTATGGGTAGCCAGGTATAGGTGCCCCCAGTATAGGTAGCAAGGTATAGGTGCCCCCAGTATAGGAAGCCAGGTATAGGTGCCCGCAGTATAGGTAGCCAGGTATAGGTGCCCCCAGTATGGGTAGCCAGGTATAGGTGCCCCCAGTATAGGAAGCCAGGTATAGGTGCGCGCAGTATAGGAAGCCAGGTATAGGTGCCCCCAGTATAGGTAGCCAGGTATAGGTGCCCCCAGTATGGGTAGCCAGGTATAGGTGCCCCCAGTATGGGTAGCCAGGTATAGGTGCCCCCAGTATGGGTAGCCAGGTATAGGTGCCCCCAGTATAGGAAGCCAGGTATAGGTGCCCCCAGTATAGGAAGCCAGGTATAGGTGCCCCCAGTATAGGTCTCCACTGATCTAAGGTCTCAGTGCTGCATGCCACGCCGAGCATGCAGCGAGGGCTGGCCGGGGGTCAGGGAAACGAGCGCTGGCCGGGGAAGAAGAAGGGCGAGGAGGTCCGCCCCTGAAAGGCAGACATACACTGGTTGATGTGGCCATCAGATAGATGCCTCTCAGATCAGCTAGGGATCTATCTGATTAAATTCCTCCACACAATGACTGTACACAGATTTTCAATAGATTTCAGCATGAAATCTATTGAAAATCGGTGTGCGCTTGCTGGGTCTCCCAGTCCCCCCCCCCCCCCCTCTTACCCACACACAAACACTAGGGATGCTGTGACAGGTACCTTACGTGACCACTAGAGGCCTCTAGTAGTTAGCCTCTAGCATCTGTTATGTCACACAGATACTCCGAGACTAGGGAGTGAAGAGACAGGAAGGAGAAGCCGGCGGGGAGAGAGGAGACTGGATCCGCTCCACAAATAGGTGAGAGTCGCTTCATTGTTCGCCGAATCGAACACCGCTAGCGACACGCTCCCGACCTCACCACCAATCTACCAAAATTTTCCTTCATGCGCAATCCACCAAATCAACTGATTTCAGAAAATCTGAAATCACCATTGATTTCTAGCAGATTTGATCAAATGATCTAATCGTCCGGCTATTGATGCAAAAAATCCATAAGTGTAGCTTTAGACAGCATGTGTCGGGAGACAAGCAGTTTGGTGCCAGTTGTGTGCCAGTGGTTTGGACGACAACACTTAGATAGAGTTTGGATGGTGGCAGGCTGGCAGCAATGCAGTGCCATGTGTAAAATTGTGCAGATACAACTCAGGAGAGTCATTAAATGTCCACATCAAACACCAGAATGGGGGGGGGGGGGGGGGGGAATGAGGAACACAGCTTGATCTGATCAATCTGGATTTCTGCTGAGGCCACAGATATGGTGGGGACAGAACTTGGTGACAACAGCATGGATCCATAGAGCCAGCCTGCCTTGTGTCAACAATAAGCAAGAGAAGAGGCTTCAATTAAAGGACAACTGAGGTGAGAGGGATTTGAGGCTGCCATATTTATTTCCTTTTAAGCAATTCCAGTCTCCTGGCTTTCCTGCTGATACTCTGCCTCTAATACTTTTAGCCATAGACCTAGAACAAGCATGCAGCACATAAGGTATTTCTGACATGATTGTCAGATCTGGCAAGATTAGCTGCATGCTTGTTTCTGGTATTATATAGGCAATACTGCAGCCAAGGGCAGGGCTGCCAGGCAACTGGTATTGTTTAACAGGAAATAAATATGGCAGCCACCATATTCTTCTCACTTCAGTTGTCCTTTAAATGAAAGATAGGGATGAGTGATAACGCCTCTGGACAAGGGGCTCATTCCCACCGGCCCACCGAGGAGAAAGTTAGGGTGTAGGCCCTGGAAGGGGTTCAAGGTGGCATCTGTGTGTACCGTTTAACAATGGGACCCCAAGATGCCCCCCTCCCCAGGTGAAGTCGATATAGGGGTACTAAAGCACCCCTACCCATTTCCACAAGGAGTTAAAATGGAAATTAAGATGCAACCAAGTAAAAAGGGTCTTTTGGGGAAAGGAGGCGGCCCATATCATGGACCATAGACACAGGCTGGTATAGTGTACTTGTGCCCACATGGCCCGGGCCACAAATGCTGGCTATATCAGCCTACATGGGTGACAAGGAGTTAAAGTGGCTTGGGTAGGGGGGACGCTATGCTGTCCATTTGCTTAAAATTCATTAAAATGTATATAAAATTCAAAACTTGGTATACACTAAAGTATAGTTTTACCAGGTTTACAACAATTTTTTTACTTTTTAAAAATTTATTTTCTCAAAAACTACAAAGTCTTCTTGAAAATATATTCTTAACACACCCAGCAAATGTGATGATTATAGCAGGTAAGGGAGCTATGCTATTAACCACTAAAGTTGGCACAATTGACGTCAGGGCAATTTGCATCAAAAACTGCAGGCAAATTTGAAAAAAATTTAAAAGGTGAAAGTTAAAACAAAATATGCAGCAATTACGCTAAAACGTTTGGAAAGCTGAAACAGACCAATTTGCCCACCCATCCCTACTGGTGGAGATGGAGGTTCCACAGCAGAACCCCAATCACCTCTGGTAATTTACAGGGAAATGCTGCTCCAAACCAAGTCTTTATTGACTCCAAGAATCAAGCATGTACACAGGCTTCCCCATTCAAGATGCGGTATAGCAGGGCCACTGAACATACGCAAGTTCCTTGGCAGAGGTTCTTTTAAGATGTCTGAGAGAACCGGGCAGCTGGGTTATCTCCACCAAGTGCAGGCCGAGTGCATTGCTCTCCGTCTTACTCCTCCTGCTTCGTGCTGCACGGGGACGTCATCCATTCCATGTGCAGCCCTCTGCTCCATGTGTATCACCCATGTACAGCAGCCCCCCCCCCCCATTCCATGTGCAGCCTCCTCTTTTATGTGCAGCATCCATGTATAGCGCAGTCCACCTCCCATTCCATGTGCAACATGCATGTACAGCAGCCCCCTCCCATTCCATGTGCAGCCCCCTCTTCTATGTTTAAAATTCATGCACAGCCACCCTCTCCCATTCCATGTGCAGGCCCATCTTGAATGTGTCAGATCTATATACAGCAGCCCTCCACCCACTCCATGTGCAGTCCTCCTCTACCAGGTGTAGCATTCATGTACAGCAGCCCCCCTCCCATTTCATGTGCACCCCCCTCTTCCACATGGAATATCCACGTACAGCAGCAACTCCCACTACTAAGTCTAGCTGGCCCCTCAGGTAGTAACTGTCCTAGGCAGCAGCCCAGAAGCCTTTGCAGAAATCCGGCCCAGCGAATGAAGGAACCTTGCTCCGAAGCAGGAACAACTGCCCTAATTATCACTTCTCATCACTTCCTCAACACAACATATTCCAAATAAACAGCTTGAACGATCTCTACAGAAAAGAAAAGAAAGCTTGAGGGGACACGTTATTAATGCCATGCAGCACACTTTCCCTTCACGTCTTACATAAACATTTACGTTAAGCATTGCCAGATGTCTGCACAACACGGGGAGCTCTCTGGGATCAAAACAGTAGCCTAGCTAACACTCGGGTCCATGCGGCTAAACTTTACCAACGCATAACAACACTCTCTCTGCAGAAAGGACAGGTAGGCCAGGAAGGCCGCATCACGGCGCACGGTGCAACAGACGAATGCAGCGGACCTTTCTTCTTATACAACGCATCCCTCTGATGTCATCGGTGACGGTAATGGGATATGACATGCAGCTTGGCCTTTGACCGCCAGGGAAAACTCCAGCCCCGTTACATTGCCGACAAAGCCAAAACAGATGTGCTCCTCTCCATGTAGTTTGGCTGCGAGGACTGTAACACAGAACAGGTCAGTGCACAAAGTCTGGAGACGGCCGCCTTTCACACTCATTGCATTATCTCACAAGAATGCACCTTATTAGTAAGTAAACTGGAAGAGATCCCCAACGGTCGGGAAAAGTCTTAAAAGGTTGCTTCACTTCTAGCAAAGTACAAAGCCAAGCGTCATTCTTTTCAGTGTTATTTATATCTATGTGAATGTTATTTATAAAAAAAAAAATGTAGATTATGTTCAAAGCAATCCTGAAATGAAAAAAAAACAAAAAAACAAAACCGATACTTACCTCAGTAGTGAGAAGTCCTTGGATAGTCCAGAGCAGTGGTCCTCAAACTAAGGCCCGCGGGCCGAATGCGGCCCCCTGAAGCTTTTTTTTACGGGGCCCCCACACACAAAATGTATTACTTATAGATGCGGTCAGCTACATCTTTAAATATTGGTGGTCCGCATATAGAATAGCAGTGCACCCATCCACATGGAAGCCAGAAAGCAGTAATTCGCTGGTTTCCAATCAAATTCCACATCAGGTGACACTGCTGTCCAATTGGAGTTCAGGTTGTCACCTGGGTATGTTTCACTGTCTGACCCGCAAAGACATCATTTTATGTATACTCCGGCCTCCCAGCAGTCTCTCCGGCCCTCGACCCAAAACGTTTGGAGACCCCTGGTCCAGAGCCTTCCTGGGAAGCGCTCATACACAGAAGAATTTTCCTCCCTCTACTGGTCATGCCCGAACATGGGGGTAGAGTCATTCCGATGAAGTTGAGTTGCCTCGATCACATTAATACATCACAAACTGGTCCTGTGCACTATACACAGTAAGTTATGTGTATGTTTTATTACTTTCATATTGTTAATGATCTCCGGCATCTTGCTGATGTCGGTGATCATTTATTACAGGTGCTTTAATCGGCTTTGGGAACATATATTCCCATTCACTGATCAGTGTCCTAACAGGCGGCGATGGTAACATGCGCGCGCATGGCAATCGCAGCGGAGTTTGAATATTTACCGGTACATCCCCAGAGGTGAGATGAAGTCTCAAGGGGATATACAGTCACAGATTGAGCAACCGGTTAAAGTCTAGTAAGAAATGTTATATAACATATCAGAGTCACTCAACCCTGTCCTCAAGGCCCACCAACAGTGCATGTTTTGAAGAAAACCACACACATACACAGGTGGGGTAATTAGTGTCTCAGCAGAGCTGATTAACTACCTCTGTGGATTTCCACAAAACATGCAGTGTTGGTGCGCCTTGAGGACAGGGTTGGGGAACACTGACTTATAGGCCTCAATTCAACAAACATTACTGCATTTGGTAATGCTGAAAACAGCTGAGTTTACGAAGCATTTAGTAAAATGTCAATTTATCAAGGATGTTAATGCATGGCAAGATGAAATTACCGAGCAGTGATGTCAATTACTAACTTGTGCGGTAAACACCCCAACAAATGTCAGTAAATGTCAAATCATCAAGGTTACAGCATGCGGTAAAGCACAGTAACCTACTCTATATTTACCGGCTGTTCTCTTCTGTCAAAAACAAGCTTCGAATGCCTTCTGTGTGGATATCCCCATGATTGACAGGAGCAGAGAGCCAATAGGAAAAACCTCTGTCTGCTGCAAGTCCCTGTGATGGATCCGAAGCCTTCTCTGGCGGATCCAGCTTTTCTACCCCCAGGCAGCAGGCAGAGAGATTGGAACAAAATAGGCTTCCCCTGTGGCCGTTTATCCGTTTAACCCCTTAGGGTTTGAAGATGCAGAGAAGCTAGTAGGGAAATCACCTAAGCATGGCATGTTTAATGTCTCCTGGAAGTTTATCTAAGATGTAGCAATTAAAAAAATGTTAAGAAAGACTAATGGACAGATTCAGAGCGAGCAGAGACAGTATAACAAAAATGTTAATCTAAAGGGATGTCGGGATGCCTCTTACTATTGTAATGCCCTCACTACACGGAGAACAGAGACAAATACACACTCTTCTGCTGTCACTGAACAGGTTTTTGTCAATGGGCTTCGTTAAACTACCAAACTTCTACCGCACCTGTGAAAATATTGATGAATTAGCAAACAAAAGTCTAAAATACATAGTTACATAGTTACATAGTTACTTTGGTTGAAAAAAGACATACGTCCATCGAGTTCAACCAGTACATTATTCATGAGTTCAACCAAATGCATTATTTTCCCGACCTTTTTTTTTTTATCGTACAGCCTTTGATGAATTGAGAAAATACTTTACCAGACTGATTCTCCTCTGTTTGGCCCATTTTCTGGAATAAAGTTCTGCATATCCACAGATCACGTGGCATCTGGTGCAGTGAGCGAAGTCCGATTGCATCTGCTTGTATGCGTTGCTTAACAATAGAACCCCATCACTGTTCATTGGTGATAATTTTACTATCTAATAAACATCCCAAACATTATAACACAAATAACAACAGAGAGTATGGCGCTCACAGCTAACACTATAAATAAAAAACTAATATATTATCCAGTCTCCGTATCACAATGGGTGTCTTCAAACACAATATCGTTTTTCAGGATTTTAAGGCCACCTAGTTCATATACATCTGCTTCCTCCCCGACAACCAATAGATCTACCCAAAACTTCCCGATGCGCTGGTTAAAGTGTGAGCTGTGAGTGCCATCTTATTTTGCTATCATTAGAACACAAATCGTTTCTGAAAAAAAAAAACACTTTTTGTGAATCCCATGAAATGGAGAGCGTTGTACTCAAAACTGAAGAGGGAAAAAGCAAACCCATTTCTTTTCTGAATTTTGTTTATTAGTTGAGTTCAGGTTATGAGGGAGGAATCTGAACACCTCAAGGAAAACTGAAATGCTATTTATCATTTTATGCATGAAGAGCGACCTGCGCCGTCTGAAAGGGGACGCGGCTGACTGTACCTTTAACCTTGACTCTGAACACCATCTTAATTTGCCAAGCAAGCAGAGGTTACACAATGGATGACCTCTCTGCGGAGGCTGGGAGGGGGATTCTGACTGGATTTATTTATAAGGAGGATGAAAAAAAAACATAAATTGCTTAACCTCATTATTCATGAGCTACATGACAGAAGACTGGCCTAATGTATCCACACAATGCCTGGACAGCTGAAATATGCCACTGTCTGAGGTGCTGCTGTGATACACAGACAAGATAGACTGAGAGAAAAAGCGATAGAGAGAGAGACAGAGAGATAGATACAGTAGATAGATAGATAGAATGCATGTATAGGAGGTCATCTATGGCATATTAAACCAGTCAGACAAGTTGTAGTGTGTGTACATGTCCAAACTGCTCCTGATCGATAAAGGGCTCGATTTTCCAATGAGAATAAAATCGATCCCTTTCTTGATCGGAAATAGATTGGACAAGTCAGAAATAATCCCCGATCCTCGCCCACCGGACAGGAAATTGCATTGCGTGTTTGCCAGCATAACAGTAGTAAGCGTCCATGCAACAAGGGGTGTCTGGGAAAAAGAGTGCGCGTGGTGTGAACGATAAGCGGTAATACCGTTTACAAAAATATTGTGTTGTATTTCGTTTACAATAATGTTTTACAAATTAAAAAACCTTTAATAATGTGTATGAAATCGCAAATTGTGAATACGATTATCTTCCCTGTTGTGAAAGTGAAACTTATAATTATGTTTGTTAAAAAACAGTTATATATAATCGTTATAATCGTATAATATTGTGTATAACCTTCATTTATCGTTTCTTCATGTAATAAAATCTGAAAATACTGTTTATAACAATGAAAAAGAAAATATAAGTACGCTCGTAATAACTTTAGTAAAACATTAATAAATATTACTAACATTTTACTACAACTAAACCTAACCCTACTCTCACACAGAACCCTCTCTCTACCTATCCCTAACCCTTAGACCCCCCTGGTGGTGCCTAACCCCAAATCTCCCCTGGTGGTGCCTAAAGGTGCGTACACACGCACTACCAAATGTTCAGAAACAGCCTTATCAGTCCGCCGACAGCGCGTACACACGCGCATACTGTCGGCTAAAGATCGCCCAGCGAGAGGGTCCAGCGGACCCGTCGTTACATTTGGTAGTGCGTGTGTACGCACCTTAACCCTAATGGCCCATACTCATGGGCTACATTTGTGGCCTGTCGCTAGCACACGTGAGCGTGTGCGCGACAGGCCGGCGACAGCTCGTCGCCAGGTCCCTCCGCGTACACACGCGGAAGAGGGATCAGCTGTGCGACGGAAGCTGTCGCCGACGTTCCTGCCCCGCCGCCGGAAGCTCCGTGTTCTGGATAGAGGTTGCTGTCGCTAGTCCGCATACTCACGCGGACTAGCGACAGTTGCGGGGAAATTGCGGCGGCAACTGTCGCCAGGCGATTGACCGCGCCAATCGCCCGACAGCAGCGACGAGCAGCAGTTCGGGGTGCGCGCCCGTGTTGCGCCTCATACTCATGGGAGATCTGTCGCCGCAACACACGCGCGCGCCGCGTGTTGCGGCGACAACTGTAGCCCGTGAGTATGGGCCATAAGACCCCCTGGTGGTGCCTAACCCTAAGAACCCCTGGTGGTGCCTAACTCTAAACCTCCGAAGATACTTGGTACAGATACAATATATTCTAGGCTGGCTGATGCCAAAAGCTGGCACTCAGTTTTCGGGGCTAACATGTAGACAAGGCATTACTGAGCAGGCCAGTATTTGTCTTGTGCAGCGTGGAGACATACAAGGAATGAACAAATGGGATGGAAAAAGAAAGTCGATAAATTTCGGAAGATCTGACAAGGACAGAAAGGTAATATGGCCGCCGCGTGACAAGAATCAGCCAAAACAATTATCCCATTAGACAAATTGTGATAACATCTCTCTTCAGGCATTTCCTGACGCACAGCGTGAAATGACAACATAAACAAAGTAGCTACTTGAATAACCCGTATTTAATTCTCTTCATCAAAACTCTGATACTTCTTTAATTTACTGCTCTCATGACAATTATAAGCACTTATGTTTTATGATTTCATGGGAGGTTCAAATGAAGAGAAGAGAGGCGGATTTGCAGATGAATCAGGTTAATTGATCATAATGAGCTTGAATATGATCTGAAAAGCAACCTAAATTGAGGGATTTTCAGATCTGTGCTGTACAGAAGCCCTGGACACATGTCTGATCTGCAAGATAAAACATTAAAGGACACCCCGGTAAAAATAAACTAATGAAATAAACAGTTGTATACATCCTTCTCCTAAAATTACTTTTTTAGGATTTTCCAAAGTTTTATTTTATATTTAAATCTACTTTTTACGTTTTTACTGTTTTATTGTTTTTGATCAATAACACATTCAGTGAAGTATGCCAGAGCTAAAATCTATGAACCATTGACCCTTTTTATCTCTTTTCTGCTCTCAGAAGCCATTTTCTGTATTATCAGTGAGGGTCACATGGTAGTCTGACCCAGTCCTGACTTAGACAGGAAATGCTACTTACATACCAGATGTATAACTCTTTCAGGCAGAGAAAGTAAAAAGGAACACAGCCTAGTTATTTATGTGTTAGGCACTGTACATACACATGTCTATCTCATCATGTCACATGTCACCTCGGGTATCCTTTAACCACTTAAGCCCAACTGGACAAATATATTTGTCCAGTGTTGTTGTGGGGAGTGCACCACCAGTTTGCTACTAAATGAGGCACATGTGGTATCATTTTAACCGTGACGAGTTGTGGAATCCATTTAGGTGTGTCTAAAACCTGTGAACCACGTCACATGAAAAATAGGTAGGGACAAACTCAATCAAATATAAAAAGTCATTTTCAGAATTATGATCAAACTTGGGAAAGTTTTAGCAACACTACAAGAGACATATGTGGTATCATTTTAACCGTGATAAGTAGTAGAATAGAGTTTAAAGAGTTTTAGGGTTGAGGCCCATGTCTCCTGTATTTTTTTTAGTCACAAACTGAATCAAAAGAAATTACATTTTTGCATATTCTGTACCAAAATAAAAGACTAGTAAAATGAAAACAAAGTGACAGAATATGAAAGAAACAACATATATTGTTACCTTAGGAACCTGGCTTTTTAAATATGTATGCCATAAGGGTATATTACTATTATTTTTCAAAATAAGGCCTTGTAATCATTGACAGTGTACAATGAGAAAACAAAAAACACCTTTATTTCCAAATACAATATTCTCTCCATACATTGTGCTAGGAACATAATCTAAATGTTGCAATAACCAGGATGGATGAGCAAATAAAATTAGTGGGTTTAACTAGTCAGCACTGTTTAATTTAAAGCTATAATGGATGTAAATGGAGAAATAGATAGTTTTTTTCATCTTTTTCCCTTATTTTCCCTTTAAAATGCATAGAAAATAAGGTGATTACTAAACAAAGTGAACACACACTAAAAGCCGAATTTGTCCTGAAAAAAAACAATATATAGATCATTTAGTTGTGATAAGGAGTAATAAAGTTATTGGCAAATGAATGGGAGCAGCGCCTATATGTGAAAATTGCTCTCGGGCTGAAGTGGTTAAAGAGGAACTCCAGTAAAAATAATGATATAATAAAAAAAAGTGCTTCATTTTTACAATAATTATGTATAAATGATTTAGTCAGTGTTTGCTCATTGTAAAATCTTTAGTCTCCCCGATTTACATTCTGACATTTATTACATGGTGCCATTTTTACTGTGGGCAGGTTATGTAGCTGCTGCTAGCTGTTTTGGCAGTTTGAGACAGCTGTAAACAGCTAATTCCTGTCTGTGAACCTTGTTACATTGTGGCAAACTGGCAAAAGTACCACAGTCCTCAGAGCTTCTTGTGGGAGGGGTTTCACCACAATATCAGTCATACAGCGCCCCATGATGATCTGCTTGTGAAAAGCAATATATTTCTCATGTAAAAGGGGGTATCAGCTACTGATTGGGATAAAGTTAAATTCTTGGTTGGAGTTTCTCTTTAAACGCACTAAGATACACCTTTGAAGCTCAACTGAAGCCCAAACTGCTCCCTCTGCAGTCCTGCAGAGACAAGACATACTCATACCTCCCAACTTTTTGAGATAAGAAAGAGGGATGCTTTAAGACACGCCCCTGCCACACCTCTAACTATTCCTCCACCACACCTGTCATGATTCAGAAGCCAAATATGTAGTTTTCTTATTCAGACCACACTAGTCCTCTCTATCACCAGTAGATTTCCTTCATTTTAACATTTGAAAATAAGAAAGATATCAATGTACAGGAGGGGAATAAAGTTTAGAGTCATTTAAATACAGTTTTTCAGTAGAAACAACAACAACAACATATTTGACTAGATCTGTGCATCAGTCCAAAAAAAAATGGGGGGGTGGGGGCAAAGAGACAATCCTATCCAAAAAAGGGACAGTTGTGAGCTATGTACATACTGCACCCCCTGTACTCCCTGCTAAGTACAGAGCTCCTGCCACCCCTGCAGCCCTGCTGACAACACACCTCCTGCCTCCCCTGCAGTCCCTGCTGAGAACACACCTCCTGCCTCCCCTGCAGTCCCTGCTGAGAACACACCTCCTTCCTCCCCTGCTGAGAACACACCTCCTGCCTCCTCTGCGGTCCCTGCTGAGAACACACCTCCTGCCTCCCCTGCAGTCCCTGCTGAGAACACACCTCCTGCCTCCCCTGCAGTCCCTGCTGAGAACACACCTCCTGCCTCCCCTGCAGTCCCTGCTGAGAACACACCTCCTGCCTCCCCTGCAGTCCCTGCTGAGAACACACCTCCTGCCTCCCCTGCAGTCCCTGCTGAGAACACACCTCCTGCCTCCCCTGCAGTCCCTGCTGAGAACACACCTCCTGCCTCCCCTGCTGAGAACACACCTCCTGCCTCCCCTGCAGTCCCTGCTGAGAACACACCTCCTGCCTCCCCTGCAGTCCCTGCTGAGAACACACCTACTGCTTCCTCTGCAGTCCCTGCTGAGTACACACCTCCTGCCTCCCCTGCAGTCCCTGCTGAGAACAGACTATGGGCACCGATAGGGAACTGCATGTTATCTAGATTAAGGTGCACATTGCTAGTGGAATGCACTTTATGCAGGTAGCATTACGCATGGCATACTAGCAACACGCACATTATCTACTGTAGGTAACCAGAGTTGCACTATTTGCGTAATTTGTGTAAATACTAGTTAAATTGTTGTGCACTGCATTATCTATGTATATATATATATTACACTCCTAACACCGCTGTGGTGGCACTTTAAAGAAAACCTGAACTGAAAATTAAAAGTCAAAATAAGCATACACAAGTCATACTTACCTCCCATGTAGTCTACTCCTCAATCTCTTTCTCCTCTCCTGCATCCCATTTGTCAGCTGTGATCAAGGGAATTTTCCGTCCTCCATTTTAAAAATGGCCATTACCCATAACAGCTTTCTGGCCAGCACACAGTTAAACTGTAACATCGCCCACTTGAGCCATAGGGAAACATGGACATTAACTTGCACATCAGTTGTCCATTCAGCTATAACTGACAACAACTGATATATAACTGACAGCAACTGATATATTCCAGTTCTGACAAAATGTTGTCAGAACTGGAAGGGATAATTGTCAGAAGAAAATGGTGAGCTTCTGAAAGGAACTGATGGTAAGCTAACTATGTAATGTGCATTTGAAGTTACCGCATGTGTTTATTTTAAATAATTTTACTCAGTACAGGTTCTCTTTAAGGGCAGAGACTTGTATGACAGGTACTCTTTCAGGTAAATAAAGTCTTCTTTCTCTTTCCAGTGCACTTGCAGCCATTAACTGGTGGCATCTGCAGTTGATAATAACGGATGACGGATTAATTTGCTGAAGGCAAGACAAGGGGTTAAGATCAATGCAAAATTAATCAGATCAGCAGTGCCAGGTCTTAGAGCGGCAGCGGTGAGAGTATACCGGAAGAGACAGCAATAAGTGAACGCCGGGCTGCGCATAAAGCATGGAAGACCTTGCCCGAGGGATCCCGCGCCTCACATCCTGTTCCCATCGCGCTCGCAACTAGAAACAAGCGCGCCTGAATTTAAGTCAATCCATAGCTGGAGTAAACAATACGCCACTTAGAGACTGTCATTAAAACCAAAATGGATCATAAATATTCCAATAACAATTTAAGCAACGAAACGCACTGTGTCAAACAGATGAAAGGTATAAGTTACATATTATAGCTGTAATGCATGCAAGTACGAGCACATTATCTCCGGAGGAAAAAACACAAAACTCTGTAACCAACAGCAGCACAACGAGAGCAGACAAACAGCAATCACACTGACAGACAACTGCCAGAAAGGATAGTAACGGGTCCTTGTGGCAAATACACACAGAAAACGCTGCCTTACTTTATAACAATGCTTCCTAAATAATGTCGGATACTTTGGCTGTGAACCTCCCATCTGCAGGATATTCCCTCACCGATTTACAACTGCAGGCAAGTTCTGTGAATAACACATTAAACAGCTGTCTTGTGTGGATGTACCCAGTGTTCACAACATCCATGGGCGCCATAATATGTACCCAGCATTACTATAGTGTTCTTTACAAAGGGAGATCCTACCCAGTATTAGTATAGTGTTCCTAATAAAGGGAGGCCCTGCCCAGTATTAGTATAGTGTTCCTTACAAAGGGAGACCCTACCCAGTATTCGTATAGTGTTCCTAATAAAGGGAGACCTCACCCAGTATTAGTATAGTGTTCCTTACAAAGGGAGACCCTACCCAGTATTCGTATAGTGTTCCTAATAAAGGGAGGCCCTGCCCAGTATTAGTATAGTGTTCCTTACAAAGGGAGGCCCTACCCAGTATTAGTATAGTGTTCCTAATAAAGGGAGACCTCACCCAGTATTAGTATAGTGTTCCTTACAAAGGGAGACCCTACCCAGTATTAGTATAGTGTTCATAATAAAGGGAGGCCCTGCCCAGTATTAGTATAGTGTTCATTATAAAGGGAGGCCCTGCCCAGTATTAGTATAGTGTTCCTAATAGAGGGAGGCCCTACCCAGTATTACTATAGTGTTCCTAATAAAGGGAGGCCCTGCCCAGTATTAGTATACTGTTCCTAATAAAGGGAGGCCCTGCCCAGTATTAGTATAGTGTTCATAATAAAGGGAGGCCCTGCCCAGTATTAGTATAGTGTTACTAATAAAGGGAGACCCTACCCAGTATTACTATAGTGTTCCTAATAAAGGGAGGCCCTGCCCAGTATTAGTATAGTGTTCCTAATAAAGGGTGGCCCTACCCAGTATTAGTATAGTGTTCCTAATAAAGGGAGCCCCTACCCAGTATTACTATAGTGTTCCTAATAAAGGGAGGCCCTGCCCAGTATTAGTATAGTGTTCATAATAAAGGGAGGCCCTGCCCAGTATTAGTATAGTTTTCCTAATAAAGGGAGGCCCTGCCCAGTATTAGTATAGTGTTCCTAATAAAGGGAGGCCGTGCCCAGTATTAGTATAGTGTTCATAATAAAGGGAGGCCCTGCCCAGTATTAGTATACTGTTCCTAATAAAGGGAGGCCCTGCCCAGTATTAGTATAGTGTTCATAATAAAGGGAGGCCCTGTCCAGTATTAGTATAGTGTTACTAATAAAGGGAGACCCTACCCAGTATTACTATAGTGTTTCTAATAAAGGGAGGCCCTGCCCAGTATTAGTATAGTGTTCATAATAAAGGGAGGCCCTGTCCAGTATTAGTATAGTGTTACTAATAAAGGGAGACCCTACCCAGTATTACTATAGTGTTTCTAATAAAGGGAGGCCCTGCCCAGTATTACTATAGTGTTCCTAATAAAGGGAGGCCCTACCCAGTATTAGTATAGTGTTCCTAATAAAGGGAGACCCTGCCCAGTATTAGTATAGTGTTCCTAATAAAGGGAGGCCCTGCCCAGTATTAGTATAGTGTTCCTAATAAAGGGAGGCCCTGCCCAGTATTAGTATAGTGTTCCTAATAAAGGGAGGCCCTGCCCAGTATTAGTATAGTGTTCCTAATAAAGGGAGGCCCTACCCAGTATTAGTATAGTGTTCCTAATAAAGGGGGCCCTACCCAGTATTAGTATAGTGTTCCTAATAAAGGGAGGCCCCACCCAGTATGAATACAGTGTTTCTAATAAGGGAGGCCCTGCCCAGTATTAATATAGTGTTGCTTATAAAGGAAGACCCTACCCAATATTAGTACAGCATTCCTAAAAAAGGGAGACCCTACCCAGCCAGCATTAGTATAATGTTCCTAATAAAGGGAGTCCTTACCCAGTGTATAGTGCTCTTGGTAAAGGGAGGCCCTACCAAGTATTAGTAGACTGTTCCTAATAAAGGGACACCCTACCCAGTATTAGTATAGTGCTTCTGATAAAGGGAGGCCCTACCCAGTTTTAGTATAGTGTTCCTAATAAATGGAGGCACTACCCAGTTTTAGTATAGTGCTCCTGATAAAGGGAGGCCCCACCCAGTATTAGTATAGTGTTCCTAATAAAGGGAGGATTACCCAGTATTAGTATAGTGTTCCTAATAAAGGGAGGCCCTGCCCAGTATTAGTATAGTGTTCCTAATAAAGGAGGGTCCTACCCAGTATTAGTATAGTGTTCCTAATAAAGGGAGGCCCTGCCCAGTATTAGTATAGTGTTCCTAATAAACGGGGGTCCTGCCCAGTATTAGTATAGTGTTCCTAATAAAGGGAGGCCCTGCCCAGTATTAGTATAGTGTTCATAATAAAGGGAGGCCCTGCCCAGTATTAGTATAGTGTTCCTAATAAAGGGAGGCCCTGCCCAGTATTACTATAGTGTTCATAATAAAGGGAGGCCCTGCCCAGTATTAGTATAGTGTTCCTAATAAAGGGAGGCCCTGCCCAGTATTAGTATAGTGTTCATAATAAAGGGAGGCCCTACCCAGTATTAGTATAGTGTTCCTAATAAAGGGAGGCCCTGCCCAGTATTAGTATAGTGTTCCTAATAAAGGGGGGTCCTACCCAGTATTAGTATAGTGCTCCTGATAAAGGGAGGCCCTACCCAGTATTAGTAGAATGTTCCTAATAAAGGGACACCCTACCCAGTATTAGTATAGTGTTCCTAATAAAGGGAGCCCCTGCCCAGTATTAGTATAGTGCTTCTGATAAAGGGAGTCCCTGCCCAGAATAAGTATAGTGTTCCTAATAAAGGGAGACCCTGCCCAGAATTAGTATAGTGTCGCTTATAAAGGGAGACCCTGCCCAGAATTAGTATAGTGTCGCTTATAAAGGGAGGCAAGTAGCAATGAACTGAGCCAATCAAATGCACATGTCAATATGATTGGTCCGGGTTCAAAGCGCCATACAGATTGCATTAAATTAGTGTGCAAGCTGAAATCTCACTACCCATATCTACACCTGAATAAATCTTTTGTCCCATAATTATTTATTAACAAACTTCGTGTGTCCATGCGTCGGCTCCATTTAATTATGGAAATTTTCTTTGCTATCTACATGTATCGCTGTGATGTGGGTGATAATCATTACTTGAGCCGATTGTGTGTGTTATGTGCTTGAGTGATGTCTGTCTGGGCCCCCCCAGCCGTGGCCTTTTGCCATCCCTCACCACCAACCACCAGCGTGTGATGTTTTACACGCAGGAGTTGTTTACCTTTGTATTCACTCCTCCTGGTGTTCGATTGGTTCTTGGCCCGTCCGGGAGGGGGATGACGCGCACGCCTGCCGTTTTGACGGCGTCGTCGTGCGTATTTAGACAGCGCATGATGACGAGATGAGCCACGCCTCCCTTTGAGAAAGCCGGAAGTGGCCGGCGAAACATGTCAGGGTACCTGGCGTGACTCTGGCTACCGCACTGCCGCCCTGCCGGGCCTGCCCCCTGCTACTCTCTGCCAGTCCGCTACAGCCACCTCACGATCCTGCTGTGTCCAGTGCTAGCCACTACAAGCAGTGGCGGGAAATTACGCCTGGGAATCCGTATCTGCATCAGCAACATCTGATCTTGGTGAGACTCCTTCCTGGTTCCTCCCCTAGCCTTGGGCCCTGGCGGTGGGTTGAGGAACCTTGAGCACAAGCAGCCATCTTAGAGTGCCGTCGCCCGGAGTGGGTACAGTATATGGCTTTTCATGCAATCCATACACCTGTGAACTAACTCTATGTTTGACCTATATGCGGATTTGCCGCTACAGTCTACCCTGCTTGCTTAAGCCTTACCTATTCCTGGACCTGAACTGTATCTGGTCATCTGCTGAATCTTCTGGCTGGCAAAATTAACACTCTGCATCTGTTGCTTCTACGGCACTATTTACAACTTTGCTTATGCTAACCTTCTCTGAGCAGGACACCAATCATCTGCTATATTGATACGGTTATTTTTGAACTTTTTTTTGGGATCCCTAACCACACTAGGTGGTTCAAACTAGGAGCGGTGGTGTGTGGTGATGTAAGAGAGTTGTGGTGCGGTGTGTTCTGGCGAGCGGCTGACGTGTGGGCTGTTTTTAGGGGTAACTCTTTGGGGTTTTTGACAATAATTAATAAAGGTTTTGTATTTTTATAATTCTTGTGTTTATAGTGAACTTATTACACATGCCTCCCAACCCCCCCTTTCCCTTGACCTTTACGCTACTACACCTGAATAAAGTCTGTGCTAAAGATTGTGCTAATGTCCCAGACTGTAGCGGTTTCTTAGAAATGTTCGTGCATTCTACTACTACTGTCTACAATAAACTTCATTGTAGTATTCAGGATTGTGGCTTCCTGCTGGTTCACATCAGAATATACAGCTCTGTCCACAGCTGGAAGGACAGTATGAGAATACTGTTGCATAGTTACATAGTTACATACGGTAGTTATTTTGGTTGAAAAAAGACATACGTCCATCGAGTTCAACCAGTATAAAGTACAACACCAGCCTGCTCCCTCACATATCCCTGTTGATCCAGAGGAAGGCGAAAAAACCCTTACAAGGCATGGTCCAATTAGCCCCAAAAGGGAAAAATTCCTTCCCGACTCCAGATGGCAATCAGATAAAATCCCTGGATCAACATCATTAGGCATTACCTAGTAATTGTAGCCATGGATGTCTTTCAACGCAAGGAAAGCATCTAAGCCCCCTTTAAATGCAGGTATAGACTTTGCCATAACGACTTCCTGAGGCAATGCATTCCACATTTTAATCACTCTTACTGTAAAGAACCCTTTCCTAAATAAATGGCTAAAACGTTTTTCCTCCATGCGCAGATCATGTCCTCTAGTCCTTTGAGAAGGCCTGAGGACAAAAAGCTCATCCGCCAAGCTTTTATATTGCCCTCTGATGTATTTATACATGTTAAATAGATCCCCTCTAAGGCGTCTTTTCTCTAGACAAATAAACCCAGCTTATCTAACTTTTCTTGGTACGTGAGACCTTCCATCCCTCGTATAAATTTTGTTGCTCGTCTCTGCACCTGCTCTAAAACTGCAATATCTTTTTTGTAATGTGGTGCCCAGAACTGAATTCCATACATTGCTACATCCAAGACTTTGACCTGCTTTGTTCTGGTCACCATGAGTTATCTGGGTTCTCTGTACTTTGTCAACCAAGTCCTTCTAACCATCAAGACACAAAACACATGTGGGATGGAAATATGGACATATCACCAGAAGCTTTGCACCATTTCTACAACTGATGAGGGCGGACGTTGTGAAATGTTGTCATCCACCCACAGAAAACCTCTACAGCATTTGGTTGCCATTTATATTATACATGACTACCTACAACTGTCACACAGATACATTACTGGAGTGGCAGCATCTTGACCAGGAACACATTCAGAAACTCAAACTTCTACTTTCCAAAGAGTCCTTCACCTACTGTATATCCTCTCCATCTCTTTTCTCACACGGTGCTCTTTGACAGGATAAATGTCCATTTGTGTTATACCTGCCTCTACAACATGGACATGTGATCCAGAGAAGCCAGTAATCATGCGTCCAGTTAAAAATGGCGCCAGGTTACGCACAATATTTTTAAAAAAACGATATTTATCGTTTTTACGGAAAATAATATTTTTCGTTTTTGAGAGTTTAAAGTTCCGTGTGTGTGTGTGTGTGTGTGTGTGTGTGTGTGTGTGTGTGTGTGTGTATATATATATATACACACACACACACACACACACACACACACACACATATATATATACACACACATATATATATATATATATATATATATATATATACACATATATATATGTGTGTGTACATACAGTGTATGTGTGGGTGTATGCTTGTGTGTCTGTGTGTGTGTGTATGTGTGTATGTATGTGTGTGTGTGTGTATATGTGTGTGTGTGTGTGGTGTGTGTGTGTGTGTGTATATATATATATATACACACACACACACACATACATACATACATATATACACACACATATATATATATATATATATATATATATATATATATATATACACACACACACACACACACACACACACACACACACACACACACACACACACACACACACATATACACACACACACCTATACACACACACACCTATACACACACAAACACCTATACACACACACCCCTATATACCCACACAGAGCAAAAGCCATATTCAACACATTTCAAAACGATATTTATAGTTTTATGGAAGTCATAAAACGATAAATATCGTTTTTAGTGCGCCGCCATTTTTTAACTCAAATTAATGCGGCGCCATTTTTACTGTAAATTAATGTGGCGCCATTTTTACACTGTAGGCTCTGCCGCCATTTTTAACTGATCCCGTAATAATTGTTGAACACGTCATCTCACACTTTTAAAAACACCACTCCATAAGATATGAATGGACACCACCTTCAGCACGCCACACGTATTTTCACACCAAATAGACCAATTCTGACTACTCTCTCCTGTCCTAAATCAATCCTATGAAATACAACAACAAGCCTTATCCATTAACAATGTACAATACCTCACAAGCAGTGTCAAAATATCCTGTAATATTATGTAATATAAAGTGAAAGAAAACCACAATCGTACCTGGGTCAATAGATCCGCACGATCTTCTTATTTCTGCTGGTGGTAATGATATAACCTAAAATAAAGTAAAAGAATCAAACATTTCAACTTCCAATCTGATGTTAATATATTAATTTAATAAAACAATGAGAAAAACAAAAGTTTGCTTTCTTACAACAGAAAGAATTTGCGATAATTCAGGTTGGAGTGAGCTTGAGATGTCTCCCAGGCATCACTGCTGAATATATGCAAATTAACCATTGTACCCTTAGAAGCTAAACACACCTCCAGAACCGCTGGAATGCAATGATTTGTCAGCTTGTTATTTTTGGACAGAAACAAATAAAACATTGACAAATTATTTCACAGAGTATATTGAATAACAAGCATCACTGAGGCCCCGTTTCCACTATTGCGGTTTCCGCCGCGATTCCGCAGTTTCCCCGCACATGAATCGCACGGGGAAACTCTGCCATAGGGGATAACGGCGCCGCGGCCGAATCGCTTGCGAGAGCGATTCAGCCGAACCCCCCCGCAGAATTTGCGGCGGAGGCTGCGAATTTGGCACGGCTCATGGGATTCGCCTGCGATCCCGCCCACCCGCTCAGTGCCGGCGTGCGTCTGCGAGACGCACGCCGCACTAGTGGAAACGAGCCCTTAGCTTTCTGAGCAGGACTCCACCTCTAATGTCTCTCCCCACCACAGACCACACCGCACAGATACTGAACACACTCTTGCACGCTCACATTCACAATGTGCAAAATCATTTAAAGGGAACCCGAGGTGAGAGGTATAAGGAGGCTGCCATATTTATTTCCTTTTAAGCAATACCAGTTGCCTGGCAGCCCTGCTGACCCTCTGCCACTAATACATTTAGCCATAGACCCTAAACAAGCATGCAGCAGATTAGGCACTCTGACTCAGGTTTTACTGGATTAGCCATACGCTTGTTCCACGGTTTTGACTCAGACAGTACTTATGCCAGAAGATAGGCAACTGGCATTGTTTACAAGGAAATAAATATGGCAGCCTTCATATCCCTCTCATCTCGGGAATCCTTAAAAATCTCCACAATGCAGGTTGAGGGAAGACCATGTGTATGGAGCTCCACCTCCAGACCAATACCATTTCACATGGCTTTTTAATGGTGGGGAGTTCCATGCAAAACAGGGAAGTTAGTCCTTCCCTTTCTTGCAAAGCACTGTTCTTTTGATGTGCTGTGGAAGCAGAGCTGGGACAAGGTCCTCCGGCACCCAAGGCTGAGACACCAAAGTGCGCCCCTCCATCCCTCCCACCCCAGCCGTCACACACTGATTGCTATTAGACTAAGAGGTGCTCCAGGGCCCCCAACACCTTAATCTCTAGTTATCTGCCTTGCAGTCACTGTCATGTATCCCCTTTTCTTATTTCTCTCTGCTTCAAACACAATAGTGGAATGCTAGCTGAGTGAGTTGTGCACCCCCTCCTACACTGCGCCCTGAGGCTGGAGCCTCTCTTGCCTCTGCCCGGCCCTGTGTGGAAGAGTCCTCTGTCCTTAAAATTTGTACAAGGGTGCCCTGCAAGAGTGAGGAAGTGATTTCACTCCCTTTGCTCTTTTGCAAGGAACCCTTCCAGGGATAAGTCCATGTGAGTTGGTATTGGTCAGGGGGAAGACCCTCATGCTTGTGGGTTCAACCTCCCAATCAGCATAGCGAATAAGGATTCAAAAGCTGGGAGGGAGTTGTGCTTAATTTTAATACATTTAAATAAAAAATAAACTTATGTGAGCTTTCAGGGATGTTTTTATGAACCTTATCCTTGATATTTTTGTCAGTAAAATATTTGTAACATGCAGAAGGTGCAATACTGCCAGCTAGGCGGTCACTGTAGCCATCACTGAATGATGGCCAGCAGTCCCATAATCCAATAATCTGTCACAGGCCAAATGTTTGTTTGGCTTTGTAATTCCCCACTTGGGACACAAATCCCAACTGCAAAATTACTAAGCAACAGAAACCAATGAAACAATCAGCTTCTCTTGTATGGTACAATGTTGGGTTAACATGGATAAAATTAGGTCCATCGCCATAAATAATGGGCCCCTTATAGGGTACACATTAGAACCCCTTCTGGGAAGTTCATGCTTCTTATTATTATTCTTTATTGTATTTATAAAGCGCCAACATATTACGCAGCACTGGACAATAAATGATTCAAGGATGACAGACGTAACAAGGTTGTACAACACAACATAGAACAAAGTTATACAAGGCAAACAGTACAAGATACATGATCATGCCATTATGGGCTGGTTAGGTAGGCCCAGTAATACAAGTACAGGTTTTTATAGGCAGGGCCGATTCAAGTAACAATTGGGCCCTAGGGCAAAATTAGCCTGGGGGCCCCCAACAGACACCCCCGGACCAAAAAGCGTCATTTGTTGCAGCCAAATTTCCCTCCTGGGCCCCTGAGCTGGCTACTGACCCTCCCCCAATCAACTCCCCAACTTAAGAGATTCTGCAGAGTCCCTGGGGAGCAACAGTTAAGATGGGGGAGGGACACCTTGGGGGCCCCTACAGGCTCTGGGGCCCTTGGGCAATTGCCCATTTTTTTCCTATAGGAAAGGAGCACACGAATCTAAGCCTTCCAGATTTCAGCTTGTGCCCAGCTCTACCTGTAGCCCCGAGATGGTACCTCTGTATAACAAGGACAGTGATTGGTTGTTAGTAGAACAGAACATATTCTGTGGTCAGACACTTAATACATGCCCCAACTGGTGACTTCTAGTCTTCATATGGATATTGCTGTAGCCCTGTAGTCTTTGGAATTATGCCTCCGACGTGTGCCTTTTTGGATACGTTGGGTCATCAAGGAAGTAATTATCAAACTTTTTTTTGAACCATACTGATATGAGCCAATCACATCAGTTATTGACCAGCAGACCCTTACATTCATAAGTCAATGCCACTTTATATATACCACATATCCATTCTGAATTTAGTGAAGGTAAGGAAGTAGGTTTTGCCTTGTTTGGTGATAATTTGAGTTTTCTGTGACAACTACAAGTATTGCAAAATGTTTTCTTTTAAAAGCGAACCTGAACTCAGTAACTCCTCTCTACTGTAAAAAATAAGCAACAGCATAATGACCTTTACAGAAAAAAAAACATTTCCTTGTTACAGCTGATACAAATCCTGCAATAAATCTGCAGTGTGTTTACTTAATGCTTTCAAGGAAACAGACAGAGGCAGCCAGCTGGCACAGCCGAGAGATCAAATTACAGTTGTGATTAATCACAGATGAGGGGGAATTAGACAGTCTAAACTCTCTACACGTAGGCTACATTTCTCTGTGTTTCTGTCCTGTGCAATAGTTAAAGAGGAACTCCAGTGAAAATAATTTAATTAAAAAAAGTGCTTCATTTTTACAATAATTATGTATAAATGATTTACTCAGTGTTTGCTCATTGTAAAATCTTTCCTCTCCCAGATTCACATTCTGACATGTAATACATGGTGACATTGTTACTGTGGGCATGTTATGTAGCTGTTTCTAGCTGCTCTGGCTGTTACAGACAGCTTTAAACAGCCATTTCCTGTCTGTGAACATTGTTACATTGTGGCAGTTTGCCCAGAGTACCGCGGTATTCAGAGCCTCTTGTGGGAGGGGTTTCAGCACAAAATTAGTCACACAGCGCCCCCTGATGGTCTGTTTGTGAAAATCATTGTATTTCTCATGTAAAAGGGGGTATCAGCTACTGATTGGGATAAAGTTCAATTCTTGGTTGGAGTTTCTCTTTAAGGTCCTCTTTAAAGCCACCAATGGTGAGAACCTTTTCACCTGCAGAACCTACAAGCCACTTGAGTCTTCCCTAGCCTGGGTGTTGTTAATAGTCCACTGAGACCTTGTAGTAGAGGCCTGCATCGGGTCGGGTACCTCAGATTACCCGAAATGCGAGTCGAGTTCGGGTACCCGTTTTGATAATTAGGTTGCGGGTAGTGGCCTGCGGGTTGTGGGTCGGGTGTAGTGAAAGCAAGCAGGAGATAATTTTGTGTCTTTTGCTTCCCAAAATCTGTGATGGCTGCTGGAACCAGAATACTTAATTATTTGTTTGCTGCTGCTAATCTCTAATGCTAAACTCCTTCCTGCTCTCAACCTGAGACGCCACCTCCACTATACAAGTATCTAATGCTAACTGCGAAAATGCAGGTGTGTGATTGAAGATGTGTTTTTTCATAGCTGGACAGAACTAATTTAATAATAATTTAGTAAAAAGTAAAAAAAAAAAAAAAAAAGATCTTAAACACTTCTTTAGCTTTGGTTTGTGTATAAAAATAGGTTTCACATACTTTACAGTCTTTCAATGAGACTAACTATGTATATTTTATAATAAAATGGTAAATGCTGGCCTGCAGGTCGGGTGCGGGTACCAGATTCACCAGAAAGCATTTTGCGGGTCAGGTAGCGGGTCTGCTCTGCGGGTGCTGGTGCCAGATTCACCAAATAGCGGGTTGCGGGTCGGGTGTAGGTAGTGGGTCTGCGGGTACCAGATTCACCAGAAAGCAGGAAGCAGCTCTGCTCTGTGGGTGCCAGATTCACCAAAAAGCTGGTTGTGGGTCGGGTGTGGGTAGCAGGTCTGCAGGTGTGGGTAGCTGGTCTGCAAGTGTAGGTACCAGTTTTACCAGAAAGCGGGTAGCGGGTCTGCGGGTGCGGATACCAGATTCACCAGAAAGCGGGTTGCAAGTCGGGTAGCGGGCCTGTGGGTGAGGGTACCAGATTCACCATAAAGCAGGTTGCAGGTCAGGTGCGGGTAGCAGGTCGTGCACAGGTACCAGATTCACCAGAAAGCGGGAAGTGGGTCTGCGGGTGAGGGTACCAGATTCACCAGAAAGCAGGTTGCAGGTCAGGTGCGGGTAGCGGGTCGTGCACAGGTACCAGATTCACCAGAAAGTGGGTAGCGGGTTTGCGGGTGAGGGTACCAGATTTACCAGAAAGCAGGTCAGGTATGGGTAGCAGGTCGTGCACAGGTACCAGATTCACCATAAAGCAGGTCAGGTGCGGGTAGCAGGTCATGCACAGGTACCAGATTCACCCGAAAGCAGATTGCAGGTCAGGTGTGGGTAGCGGGTCTGCGGGTGCTGGTGCCAGATTTACCAGAAAGCGGGTTGCAGGTCGGGTGCGGGTACCAGATTCACCAGAAAGCGGGTTACTGGTCGGGTGCGGGTAGCGGGTCTGCGGGAGAGGGTACCAGATTCACCAGAAAGCAGGTTGCAGGTCGGGTAACAGCTCTGCGGGTGAGGGTACCAGATTCACCAGAAAGCGTGTTGCAGGTCGGGGTGGGGGTAGCAGGACTGCGGGTCTGAAAAATTAGTCTCACGCAGGCCTCTACTTTGTAGCAGCATTGCCCCATGTTCCATACTGGCCACTTGTCCTTTCTGGCCACTGTTCCTACTGGAAAATCCATCAGTGATTTGGTACATGAGGATTACTCACCCCCATGGGTGATGGTTCAGCTGCTAGTCCAGCCCTATCTAGGAAAAACTCTTAGTACTGCACACTGTATCCAGTCACCACCCCAGGCTTTAATGTAGACCAGTGGTGATGCCCACTTCATGCTAGCAGGGCATGTTTCTAAACAACACAGCGCCATTCCAATCCCTGCGTTGTTCGGCCTACTGTGCCCCCAGACAGGGAGCTAAACTTTCAGCGTTTGAATTTCAAGACGTCAGGGAGAAAGGCAACACCGAGTTCCCCACCTGACGGGAATTAGCGAGGAACATAATTCCGCCAGCTGCCGTACTTTGATTTACTTGAAAAGAAAACCAGTGTTGAAAGAGTATAGAAAGTGCTAATGGCATAATGAGCATTAGAGTAAAGCGAGATTTCTAACGCACAAATAAATAAACACTTCAATGGCTTGTAAAGGCCTCAGGCTGGATGGAAGATCTGAGAACTCAGACCAGCTGGGAGGACATTAAACATCTCATTTGCATGCGTGGCTGCGAGAGAATTAACAATATATTTTGACATCATTGGAGGAATCGTTTTTTCCATTTCCTCTTGCAAGAGGACGGGCGGCTTTTTAAATATGTGACACTGTGGCTTTAAATAATGCATAAAATCCATTGGATGTGTTATGAGGCTAATCGGCCTGTCAGATATGATAATATCAGGACTTACAGCCTGTGTACTGCGTCTCCTGACCCGGCGGTACAAAGTCTGGATGTATTCTCACTCCACAAATAACAGCCTAGGAGAGGAATTATTTTTGTTTGGGATAATCTGAAGAGGGGTGGAAATATCTTATTGCTGAGTGGGTCTCTTCACTTCCTGTGTTGGGGAACGTTGCGTGGTCAAAGCGTGGACGCGTCAATCCAGAGAAATCACTGCAGACCCAAACGGGTGCTCTGTGTGGAGTAACGGGCCGAGCTGATCCGTTCTAACGGAGCAATGTGAACCAACCTATTGGATCTTTTGCGCAGTGGTTAGGACCCGTACCGGTACGGTCCGCTAAATGGGCAGTTTCGCCTTACAATGTAAACTGGGCCTAACACTGTGATAATGAATATATATGCTATGTAACATGTACACACAATTACTGAAGTAGGAAAAGAGGACACAGGAGCCATTTTGGTAGAATCTGCAATTAACGGCAAAGAAAGGAAATTTGGGTGCACGGCGGTGACCGCTATCAGGTGCCTCCGGGAGCCGGAATTTACCTTCTTTGCCGCAAATTGCAGCTTTTTTAATGGCCCGATATGCAGCAAACAAGGTAAATTTCAGCGCCTGGATGCACCCGAGTGACATCAGTGTTATTGGTAATAATTTGAAATATCGGCGCCCGAGCTTGCAGAAATGCAAATAGCGGTATTGAACAGCGGGCGTAGGTGGGGAGGAAAGGTTTAGGGCCTTTTTCCACTAACCTGCGATTTGATTCCAATCGCAAAACGCAAGGTATGTTAAACTAATGGAAACTGCAGCAGCAACTTCCATTAGTGCGATCCCATTGCAATGCGACTTTGGTCCAAACGCAATCGTCGTCCTGCCATGTTTTGGATGCGATTGAGCTATACAATACTGAGTATATTAGCTCAATCGCATGGTGGAAATTGAAACGCGATTGCAATCGCGATCGCATTTCATAGTGGAAAAGAGCCCTTAGGGGGGTTGTGGGTTAGGCACCACCAGGGAGTGTTAAGCTTCTGCACCACCAGGGAGGGCCTTAGGGTTAGGTCCCACTGGGGGGGGTCTTAGGGTTAGGCACCGCTGGGGGGGGGTTTAGGGGTAGGCACCACCAGGGGAGGGGGGGGGTTTAGGAACCACCTGTGGGGGTCTTAGGTGTATGCGCAACCAGGGGGTCTTAGGGTTAGGCACCAGCAGGGGGGGGAGGGTCTTAAGAACCACCAGTGGGGGTCTTAGGTTTATGCACAATGCCCCCCATTGTGCATAAACCTAAGACCCCCACTGGTTAGGTTTATGCACAATGCCCCCCATTGTGCATAAACCTAAGACCCCCACTGGTTAGGGTTAGGCACCACCAGGGGGTCTTAGGTTTAGGCATCCGTAGAGGGAAGGTTCTGTGTTAGTTAGTTCAGTAGTAGAATTTCGCTAATTTTAACAATATTCTGCTAGCGGCAAACCCATGTGCCCTTTTTTTTGCAAGATTGCCACAATCACACACACACAGAAATATACTGTATATACATGGGAGTGCCATTAGCCGCCTGTTCCTGGACACCAGCAGAGAGGGGTGACGTATAGCTGCAGCCCCCTCTGTGCGTCTCTTACGCTTTCCCTGTGATGGTCTCCAGGAAATCAGATATGTGTACGGACCTGTGCCAGGCCGCTCATTAGAACTGCATTAGTCTTATAAGCTCCAGCAGCACAGCGGCCAGTTCAGGTTGCTCTTTTGATGTACTTGAAAGGTTGGTGAATTTATGGCGGGATAATGCAGAGCGCAGCGCCTGTTTATGAGTTGATCATTTGTCCCCCCCACCCCACCTTCCCAAGCGTAGCGCGGTCACCATGTCATCAGGAGTCACTCCTCTTCCTTGCAGGACTCAGAGTAGGGAAGTTGAAAGCGTTAATAAAACTATGACTTATAAACGACTTTGTCTTCATCACCTTCCCTGCGTCGGGGTTAGGAAGGCCAGAGCACATTTATTTTTTAAGTGGTTTGGGGGATTTGGTGGGGTCAGGTTTGAAACATTACACTTCATAAATCATCTCAGGCGTGTCTGATTGATGTTGAAGCATTACAACGTCACCAGATATTGATTCCTGGCTACATTTGGCCCTTGTTTTTGTTTATAAGTTAAGGGGAAGGTGAAAAACGTCTGATTGCTGGAAGCAGATAAATAAATACCTTTTAAGCTAAATCATGCTTAAGTTGAAAATTTGCTCTATACAAGCCGGTGTTGCACAAGATTTTATTTAATTTAAAATCTATTTAATTATGTTTCCAGACAGTTATGAATTTGCAGGCAAATGATAAGCCCGGGTTCTGTACTTGGTTTTGTCAGGCATCCCTGGTATTTTCCTTTTCCCGCATGAGTAATTTGTACAGAAGCAAACATTTGTTACTAGTTTTCTACACCTTACTGAGGGACTGTCCGCCCCTCTGACAGTTCTAATCTGCCAGTGTCTAATAGGAAACAGAGTTCTCCTTTAGTATAGATAACTTAGAGTATAGTGTCTTCATTTAACTTAAAGAGACTCTGAAGCGAGAATAAATCTCGCTTCAGAGCTCATAGTTAGCAGGGGCACGTGTGTGCCCCTGCTAAATCGCCGCTATAGCGCCGCTAAACGGGGGTCCCTTCACCCCCAAACCCCCCACTGCGACACTTGGTCGCAGACTTGGTCACTCCTGGAGGCAGGGCTAACGGCTGCAGCCCTGCCTCCAGTCGCGTCTATCAGCGGCGCATCGCCGCCTCTCCCCCGCCCCTCTCAGTGAAGGAAGACTGAGAGGGGCGGGGGAGAGGCGGAGATACGCGCTGACAGACGCGCGTGGGGCAGGGCTGCGGCGGTTAGCCCTGCCCCAACCAGGAAGCGCTCCCCCGCTGAAACGAGGGGATTTGGGGGATCAGGGAACCCCGTTAAGCCGCGGGATAGCGGCGGTTTAGCAGGAGCACACGTGCTCCTGCTATCTATGAGGTCTGAAGCGCGATTTATTCTCGCTTCAGACTCTCTTTAAAGGGAAACCAAGAGTAGTGGGATATGGAGGATGACATGTTTATTTCCTATTAAATAATGCACATTGCCTGGCCGTCATACTGATCATCTGCCTCTAATGCTTTTAGCCATAGACCATGAACAGGCATGCAGATCATAGGTCTATGATAAATCTGACAAGATTAGCTGCATGCTTATTTCAGGAGTGTGATTTAGACACTTCTGACCAGAAATATCAAGACTGCCAGGCAACTGGTATTGTTTAAAAGCAAATAATTATGGCAGCCTCCATAGGTCTCGTACCACAGGTTCCCTTTAATCTCAGAAAACAAACATCTTTACTTACAAGGGGCCTGGTGAATGCTAGCCCCCAACAAATCTTACTAAGAAAACAAAAAAAACAGGTGACCATCAGCGGTGGGAAAAAAACTGCCTCTTGTCTAGGGCCCCATTTCATCTTAATCCTTTTCCGCCTAGCTGGCTGCAACATTTCTGCATAAAAGCATAGTTATTAGTCACGTGACACTGCAATAGCACACTTAAAGTGAGCCTCCAGACTAAAAATCTACTCGGCAGCACTGAGAAGGCTTGGTGTTTCTTTAACAGCTTCACAGCATCAGAACTTTGTTTTTATTACCCAAGCCTCATTTTTAGCTGCACAGAAGAAAATTGCCCGGGCATTTTTCCCTGATTCTCTGCAAAGCATGACGGGATTTCTGTTGTTTTTGTTCTCGTTCTGCTGTTTTGGTGCAATTTTTTATTTTATTTTGAATTTGAGATTTGAAGCCTAGCTGGTACAGCTGGGAGGGGTGATCAGGACACAGGACAGTTGGAACTGTGTCTCATGCTCAGGACAGCCATCGGGGGGGGGGACAACTGACACTGCAGTGAGGGTCCCCCCCCCCCCAAAGTGCTGGAAGGGCAGCATGTGCTGGAACGTGGGGAGCACATGAGTGAGCCTGCAACAGCAGACTTTCTATAGTGGGGCACCACCTATATCTGGCTACAGGCTACCTATACTGGGCCACCACCTATACCTGGCAATACTGAGGCTGGAACCACCTATACCAGACTACCTATATGGGGGCACCACCTATACTTGGCTACCTATACTGGGGGCACCATCTGTACCTGGCTACCTATACTGAGGCACCAGCTATACCAGGCTACCTATACTGGAGGCATCTACACCAGGCTACCTATACTGGGACACCACCTATAGCTGGCTTCTTATACTGGGGGAACCTATACCTGGCTACCTATACTGGGGGGAACCTATGCCTGGATACCTATACTGGGGGCACCTATACCTGACTAGGGCAGGGGGATGAGCTGAGACAGAAGGGGACAAGAGGTAACATGGGGGATAAAAGAGGCACAGGGGGAATAGAGGCCGATAAAACAGGCACAGGGAGAAAAGAGATGAGACGGAAACATGAGGTCACACAGAGGGACACAAAAGAGGCACAAACTGAGGTGAGACAGAGGGGGACAAAAGAGGCACAGAAAGAAAAAATGGGGACAAAAGAGAAAGGATAAAAGAACGGACCTACAAGTCCCTATGTCATTTATTAACCTACCTGTATTTTGCTAGTATTTGGCTCCACCCACAATATGCCATGGCCATGCCCACTTTGCAGCATCACACTGTGCATGCCGCTTTCTTCAGTGTCAGACCCATGCACATTTTTTGACGTAGCGCACTTCGCGCACGGACACGGGGGTGGGGTGGCTTGTGGGCAGGCACAGCAACCAGTGGGTTGGCCTTGGAAGGGGGGGCCCAGGCCTGATGATGTGTGAGGGGCCCCAAAATATCTGATGGCGACCCTGCTCATGCTCCCTGCCACCTCCTTTCAACCAAAAAGATGGCTGCCCCATGAAATCACAAATATTTGCCTGTGCTTTTAAAACACGGTGGGTAAGAGATTGTATTACCTATCTATTTTAACCACTTGAGCCTATCTGGATGAATATGTTGGTCCAGATAGGCTGTGCTGCTGCGGCTGCTTGAGGCACGCGATCCCGCCTCCTGCCGTTAGCCTACAGATCAATGAATGGGAATATAGTTCCCATTCATTGATCGAAGTCCTATATTCCCATTCATTGATCTAAGTCCCCAGCAGAAAAACCGACGGCCCCTTATCAGAGTCCGCGGTCTTTCGGCATATAAAAAAAAAAGTTTCCCTTCTTTCTAGTTCCTGGAAGCGAGATCGATCGCTTCCAGGACTTTTTGACTGTGGCCATCTTGTGGCCAAATAGAAAAAACTACACCCACATCAATTTTTTATCAAATACATTATTTTACATTTAAAATTAGCTGTTTACCTCCCACACCAAAAATTACCCAAATAAAATTTTTAATAAAAAAATTACAATTAACAAAAAAACAACAACAAAAAAACAACATAAATAGTTACCTAAGGGTCTGAATTTTTTAAATATGCATGTGAAAGGAGTGTATTAATATACATTTTTTAAATTATAGGCTTGTAAATAGTGTTGGACGCAAATTGAAAAAATGCACCTTTATTTCCAAATATATCAGCGCCATTCATTGTGATAAGGACATCATTTAAATGGTGTAATAAGCGGGACAAATGGGCAAATAAAATACATGGGTATTAATTAAGGTAGCATGTATTAATTTCAAACTAGAATGGCCAAAAACTGAGAAATAATGATGTTTTTCCATTTCTTAATCTTCCTGTTAAAATGGATTTATTATAAAATAATTCTTAGCAAATATACCACCCAAAGAAAGCCTAAATGGTGGTGGAAAAAACAAGATCTAGATCATTTCAGTGTGATAAGTAGTGATAAAGTTATTGGTGAATGATTGGGAGGTGAAAGTTGCTCGGATACATAACGTTAACACTGTAGGCTGAAGTGGTTAATTAACATAACTAATGTAACTTAATGACAGTATGTTTGTTTAGGCTGAAGTTCCCCTTAAGCCATGGGGCACTTACAAGCCTCCTGTGTATTACCCATGCTCCACACAACTAGCATCCTTCATAGCAGGAGAAGCCTTGCAGATAAGCAAGCCAGAAGATACCAGGGGCTGCCTAGAAAAGAAACCAGCCCGACTGCCACAGCCGGATGCAGAATGCAAAACACTACTACAAACCTTGTTAATTTCTGATGTGGAAATGAACAGAGGCACCAAAAGAATAAAAGTAGCTAAAACTTCAAATTTATTTATTTATATAAGGGTCAAAGCAACGCATTTTGCAGGTGTGGTCCCGCTTCATCAGGCAATAGGGGATGAAGTTTACAGCAACAAGTGTCTATAATTCAGCCTAGTTCTTCTGGTAACTCATCTTTGTGAGTTGTGAGTATAACTTTACATACTTGCCTCTCATCACCCACATCAATCCTGTACATACTGCACTATATTGGGCTCTCTGTGTTCTCTCTCGTTTTCTCGTTACTTGTTAATTCCTCTCATCTGCCGAGAAACAGGCCCTTTCCTCGCTCAGTGACAACGCACGTATTGTCATTAGAAATGCCGATAAGGGGGGAGCGGTGGGCGTGTTGGATGCTGAAGTATATCGTGCTGAAGCACTGAGACAGCTCCACGATCCGGCCACCTACTCTCCCCTGAATGGTGATCCCACTCCTCAATTTGACAATCAGTTGCGTTCACTTTTGTCTTTCGGCGAATGTCTGGGAGTGATTTCCAAGCGTGTAGCACAATATCTGGCCGTTGCATCCCCGGTTGTGCCGGTGTTTCATCATCTGCCCAAGATCCACAAACAGGGCTTTCCCCCGGAGGGCAGGCCGATTGTGGCCGGTATAGGCTCTCTAGGGGAACGCCTAGGGAATTGGGTAGATGAACACTTGCAGCCTTTGGTACGACGCCTTCCGGGTTATATACGAGATACTAAGCACGTTCTCAGTAGTCTACAGCATTTTCAATAGCAAGAACATTACAGTTGGATCGCTATTGATGTAAAATCCTTATATTCTTGCATCCCCCACTCCTTAGCACTGGATGCTTTGGACTTTCATATGGCCAGATATTCTGCTTTTTCGGAGGACCTTCAGTTCTTCATCGGGCGTGCCGTCCATGATCTGCTTACCCACATCCCACAATTATTTTCTTTTTGATTCCGATTTTTATTTACAGCGTTGTGGAGCATCGATGGGTGCAAAATTTTCCCCCTCACTTGCCAACCTATATATGGGTTGGTGGGAGGAGCTCCACCTGTTTAGCGATACTAATATTTTTTTCGGGTCACATTGTGTGGTATGGCAGATATATAGATGACCTTTTGGTCATCTGGGACGGCACGCACGAAGAGGCGGCGAGGTTTGTTGACTTTCTCAACATCAATACTCTTAACCTTGCTTTTACCTTCCAATGGTCACCCACTGAGGTCAATTACCTTGACCTCACTCTTAGGGGTGATTCTGTCCTGGCCTCTGTGGTTTCCAGCACATACCGCAAGCCCTGCAGTGGCAACTCCACCCTGAGAGCTAACAGTTGTCATCCCTTCCATACCATTCGGGCGGTCCCGGTGGGCGAGTCCATCCGGATTCGCAGGAATTGCTCGGATGCTTCTGCTCTTGGGGTGGAGCTGGACACTGTAGGTTCCCGTCTTGCGGAGCGTGGGTATCCCAATTGGATGATTCAGAGGGGGTGGAGGCAGGCCCTTACGAGAACTAGGGAGGAACTTTTACGTCCCAGTTCCCGGGTGGCACGTTCACGATCTCAAAAGGACACAGTATTCGTGACTACATTTAGTCAAGAGTACAAGCAGGTTGTACAGATCGTTAAGAAATGTCTGCCAGTTTTGCAGGCTGATGATACTCTCAATGTGATTATCAAACAGGGAGTCAGTTTTACCAGCAGAAAGGCCCCTACATTGGGGAGTATTTTGTCGCCCAGTTTGTTTTCCACTGGTAGTTCCTGACCGTGTTGGTTAACTGTCCCCGGTTCCTACAGATGTAATTTTTCCACCTGCAATTACTGTAGTGTTCACAATTGCACTCGTTCTGCCATTTCCTTTTTTAATGGGAAAAGTTTTCCCATTAAACAATATATCAATTGTCATACCCAGTCCGTTGTTTACCTTATCTCATGTGCCGTATGTCGGGTACAGTAAGTGGGGTGTACTACTCGACACCTCAGACAACGGATCAGTGAACACTACAGGGGGGCCGGTTGGTTTACCACAGAGATTTCCAATGTGGCTAAACATTTTAGACTGGTCCATGCAGGGGATATGTCCTCCTTTTCATTTCAGGGCATTGAGCGTGTTAATAGACCCCAGAGGGGAGGCGTTGTGTACAAGCGTCTCCTCACTCGGGAAGCATTTTGGATTTTTCAGTTGGGGACACGCTCACCAAGAGGCCTTAATGCTAGATGGGACCTAAACTCAGTTACTTGATAGATACACTGTTTCTGTCTTGTTTTATTCTCTTTTGCCTGTCTTATATTATATCATGCATTCAGTACTGTTACTTTTTGCCATATTTTCTGCTGCGTAGTTTTTCAACGTATCTAATCATATGTTATTATGTTTTTATTCTAATTGTTTGTGATAGGGGTTATCCCCAATCTTTTATGATACACCTTTATGTGAGGGTGGGGTTGTGAGCATGTGTTACTGGGTGTGGTTTCACTTTATTTAAGGGCCACCCTCGTTCACTTGCACCTGTGCTATGATTAAGGACGTGTAACGTCCGGAACATGTCAGCATGTGGCGATGGATTTTAGCTTTTTCATGTGTTTGATACAATAAAGCCGAATTGATTCTACTGACATTGTGCGGAACTCACTTTCTACTGCACTTGTTAATTCCAAGACATGCTTATGAACCAGACTTAGGGCCACACCCAGATCAAGCATCAAAATGAAGTGATGCAGCAGCCAGTTGGAGGAATCTTGGAGTGTCTGTTGGCATGTGTTTAGTTGATTCTGATGTCTGATCTGTGTGTGGCCCAAAGTCTGGTTCATATGCATGTCCCGGAATTAGCAATATATGTAGCAAACATTTTTTGAGCCCCAATCATGTTCTTGGGTAAACACAGCATGTTGTGGCAGATATCTGGTTGCAGTGGCGTAACAAAAACCCCTATGACCCCCACGATCATGAGGGGTGGGGTGAAGGAACTATAAGGGATAGCTCCTCCCCCTCTAGTGCAGAGAGTGCTGTTATATTTGCCAAGTCCACACTGTCTCTGATCCCCTCTTTTTGCCGGGAGCCTCTGTCTCTATGCTGGCAACCTCTAGCTTCCAATGCAGAACGTGATCAGGAGCCACAGGATGTCAGCATAGAGAGAGAGTATCCTTGTAAGAAAAGGAGACCAGAGACGGCATGGACTCAGTAAATAGAATAGCACTCCTTGTGCTACTCTGCATGAGATTGGCAACCACTACTGTGGGTGAGTGTGTGTGTGTGTGTGGGGGGGGGGGGGGGGGGGGGCAGGGATTTTGTGTAGGAGGCACCTTTAATAATATTACTGGGAGGTTCGGGGTACTGATGTTACGTCCCTGTCTGGTTGTGTAGACAAGGGTTTTTAGTTAAGACCGGGGTTTTTGTCAGCTAAGAAGTCTCGGTTAAACTGGTTGCATACAAATTATAGTTAGGTCAGCCTGTACATATCCCCCAAATAACAGGCAGCTTTTTCCCCCAAAAGATGAAACCAAGCAGCAGAATGTCCCCCAGATAAAAACTAAAATCTGTATGGAGAACACCAAGCATGCTACTTGCAGTGCCCTGAGTAAGAGGCGCCCAGGGCGTATACTGTCTGGCACCCCTGTAGATACGCCTCTGCTTACATGTGAATGTGTGTGGTTTTCTGCAAAACATGCACTGTTGGGGGTACGTGAGGACCAAGTTGATAAACCCTGGTTTAGAATACATTACCTGTGACAGTCCTCTCAGCTGGTTGGTTCACAGGGAAATCTATGTGCCCCATGGGGGCTGAGGGGGTATTTTTCATAGTATCTTATTCTTGTCTTTTAACTATACTGGAGTAAGACTTTAAGAATTAGCCACTGGAGTCCAAAAACATTGCTGGTTTCTGAATGCAGACAAGCACACAGTGTTTTATTTCCTTTGATAAATTTTAACATAGCGTCGTACGGCGGATCTTACTGTACAAACACCAAATACGACTACAAATAGAAGTCTTTCAAACTGCGTTATTTGAGAATTATTCTCCATAATAATGGAGCGGGAGTGCAGAACATGACTGACAAAGGCTTCATAAAATTGGAAAAGTCTAGTCATACAATGAGTCATTTTAAATTATGTAAAAAGAAATCCATGTTTTATTGATGCCAAAGTGCTTAATAACATATAACATGAGGGGAAAATGCTAAAATTTTTCGAAAATGGGTTTTTCGCGAGAAGCCTCGGCTTGTGTTTGCTGTTAATATTTTATTTAGAAACACTCAGTCAGGATAATGCAGAATGTGGCTGGAACATAAATGATGGAACGTCCTGCAGGTCATAAACAAGAAGATAATCATTAAGTTCAGAGAGGAGGGGGGAAAATTATAAATCAAGACTGAAATCAAACATTTTCAATCAACTCCTAAACTTTACATGAAGTTGGCTAAACAATGCAGCAAGTGTCGTACTAAGGAGAGCCTCTTTGGCCTTGATTCACTAAGACGAATAGCATGCCTTATCAGAGTTAACACACCTTATCAGAGTTGCATAGCGAGCGCAACAAACTTATGCCTGCTAATTGGCAATGACGAGAGCTCCACTCACCAATCACTTTAAAGGACATTATCCCTGCATTTTGATTGGCCCAACAGGCTGCCTGTCACTTGACAGGAAACTTGACAGGCAGCCTATTGAGCCAAAGTGCAGGGATAATGTCTTTTAAAGTGATTGGACCCGCAGGGGCTTAGGTCAGGACGAGTGGAGCTCTTGTCATTGCCAATTAGCAGGCATAAGTTCATAGCGTTCGCTGTGCTACTCTGATAAGGCATGTTAACTCTGATAAGGCATGCTATTTGTCTTAGTGAATCAAGCCCTTTGTGTGTTAGTGCATTTCAGAACACTTTGCGAGCTGCAGTGCGTGCTATAATCGTCCATAGTCTGCAGAAAGGAGCCCTGTGAGTGCGTATGTATTAAGAGAAACCGTGACCAAGGATTGAACTTCATCCCAATCAGTAGCTGATACCCCCACTTTACCACCAGAAATCTTTACCTTTTCTCAAACGCATCATCAAGGAGCTCTGTATGGCGGATATTGTGGTGACAACCCTCCCACAGTGTGATGTCAGGACCATGGTGCTGACATCACACTGCGGGAGCCTTGTTGCATTGTGGGAAATAAAAGCTGTTTCCAACTGCCAAAAAAGCATGCAGCAGCTACTTCCACTGACATCGCCTGCCAGCAGTAAAAATGTTACCATGTGATAAATCTCAGAATGTAATTCATGGAGAGCAAAGATTTTACAATGAGCAAACACAGACTAAATCATGTATACATAAATATTGTAAACATTAAGCACTTTGGTTTATTACGTTATTTTCACTGGAGGTCACCGGTGAGCTAGGTGCAGAGTGAGCCGAATGACGGCGCTCCCTGCTGCCACTCTAATTCCCGGCAGGGTTAAATACTATTACCCCTCCGAGTCATAGCAACTCAGAGGGAGAAGTAATTCGGGGTCCGGCAACCGCCAGAACCCTGAATTACCCTAACGCTTTAGCAATGCATTAGCTGCTATAGAACGGCCCAGCTTCATCGCTGAACACCAAGCGCCAAAACCACCTGCTTCACTGTCACTGTGGGCTTCTTGTCTAGTAACAGTCATGTCTAGGAGAACTCATGGAAACGCATGTGATCAGTGTGGTCAGATTATTATTTATTGTATTTATAAAGCGCCAACATATTACGTAGCACTGGACCATAAATAGGGATACATAAAATGTTAACAAGGGGAGTCAGACAGAGAGGAAGCACAAGGTTATACATGCAAAAAGGGTATAAGATTATTAATCGCGGGACTTTGCAGAGACTCAGAAATTCAAGTCCGAGATAGTCCATGGGGAGAGTATCATTGGTGGGTAAGATTAAGGGCCCGTTCACAATGCACGCGTTTCCAGCCGCGTTTTGGAAACGCGTGCAGGTGGCCGATACGCACGACATCAGACATTGCATAGAGTGCAATGTCTGATGTTCACACTGCATGCGTTCCGGACCTGTGCGGTCCGGGAACGCATGCTGCACGCAGATTTTGCTAAAACGCGTGGCTGTCCCATTCACTTTTCAGTGATGGGATCAGCCACGCAACGCACACAAACGCGGATGGCCATGCGTTCGTACGCGTTGCGGTCCGCACGCATGGCCATCCGCATTTGTGATCTGAACGGGCCCTAAGAAAGACACACGGGAAGGGGGGGGGGGTGCATGTAAGTCTGGGGGTTGGAAGGGAGATCCACAGGGTGGGGGCAGCTCTTGAGAAGTCCTGCAGGCACGCATGGAAGTGAGAAATGTGTGGGGAGGTCAGGCGGAGGTCATTGGAGGACTGGTGGGAGCGGGCAGGTATACATTTGTGGACGAGCTCACATATATAGGTTGCGCAGGTCTTGTGCACAGATTTGTAGGTAAGGCACAGAATCTTGAAACGGATTCTGATGCAGATAGGGAGCCAGTGTAGGGCTTTGCAGAGGGGAGACGTGGAAGCAGAGTGGTGTGAAGAGTGGATATATCTATCTGCCGCATTCATGACTGAATTGAAAAGGGGCAATGACATGATCTGATTGGACTGGGCAATGTGGTTCAAGGGGAGGCTAGACAATAGGCCACTGCAATAGTCCAGACAGGAGTTGATAAGTAAGTAGGTCTCCTGATTTGCTAGTCAGGATACTGTGATAAAGCAGGATGTGATCAGAGCTTTGCAAAAATATCACATGCTTCTCCATGAGTTCTCCTAGACATGACTATCACTATTCTTAGCCAAACAATCATCAGCAGACTCACAACTAAGGCCACTATCATACAGGAGGCTGAAGGTGGTGAATTCACTTCCTGTCAGCTGTTACCGTACACTGGCTAATCACTCGGCAGGTGCGGTAGAGAGACTGCATTGTTTTCCATTGAAGCATCTTTTATATGGGGTAATGTTTGCTCAGTTTTATATGTGGGGTAAGATCTGCTGCATTTTAGACATGGGGTAACGTTTGCTGCATTTCATATGTGGGAATATGTTTCCTTCATATAATATTTGATGGTCATACTAGCTTTAATTGATATTTTGAGGCTATTGGGTCCCCTGATTTCAAAATGGTGTGCTAATACATGAACAAAAAGAAACAATAAAATGTATATATTTTGCTGGCCACTTTATTAGGTACATCTTGATAGTACTGCGTTTGCCTTCCTAACTGCCTTAGTTCTTCCTGGCATTTCTCAGAGATTTTGGTCCACACTGACATGACAGCATGATGCAGATTCAGAAAATGTATTGGCTGCACATTCATGATGTGAATCTCCTGTTCCACCACATCATGGGGAAAACGCTGCTTAATTATGCGTGTTTTTTTTGGGGGGGGGGCTGCCTTGTTATGGGTGTGGTTTTGGGGGGAAAAAGGTCTACCTTTAGGATCACTTTGCTTAACTGTGTTTTGGGAGGAAATTCAAGGCCACAGCTTTTGAGTTACACTGCTACATTACAGTTGACTCCACAAACACATCCTGTTATGGTTACACCCATTTTTTCGGCAAGCACACTCTCCCTTTATCATTGGTGCCCCAAGTTACCTCAAGTCTGTCAGGATTCTAGCAGCAGCAGCCCTGCATTTGACAATGGATACGTTTGAATGGAAATTATGGTAATATGAAAGGTGCCACTGTTGACTTCGTGATTAAAAATATCGTTTTTGCCTTGGTGCTGTGCTGTCACATCTCCAGCTCTTTGAAAAGCCACAAATATTCACCTACACACTACAAACACCAAACTCCAAAGAACAGGGCCAGATTTACATAAGGCACTGTAGGCACGAGTCTACGGGCACCTGATGATGGAAAGGCAGCTAGCTCCCCTCCAGGAGTGCCTCCCTCCCTCCTCCTATGCAGAATCCTGATGAGAGTTTAAATGAGAGGTTACTCACCCAGCTCTTGGCATTCCACTGACCAGAACTCCTTTCAGTCAGGAGCAGCTCCAGCTACTTAATACTGAGGTTCCTCCAGCTTCCTAATACCAAGGGGCACCTGTAGCTACCTGTGGCGGTTGAGTAAGGGAAGTAAGGGAAAGGTGACAGCAGGGACAGCCAGCACACTTGTGGTGCAATTCCGTTAGGGTTTGTGGGTTCATGGAGGGCGAAGTCTAGGGGTGTCAGGACATCTGTGGCTATAGGCTCCTGTAATTTAAATCTGGGCCTGCCAAAGAACCATGTTCAAGCATGGCTAGAAGTCGCTTTTTCACTGAGTGCCCTATATTTCTGGAGGACTACCTATCCACACACAGGAAGTGCCCTGGAGGTGAAGCCACGCCCCTCCCCACCGGGCCGTTAACTACAACTGAGAAGGTAAGTGATTTCCACGGAAGTTTATATCCAGGCAATAGTTTACTTTTTAACATGCAAAACTTTAGTTTAGCTACTTCAGAGAACTCATAAGCTCTATGCAAACTGCATAAAAAAAGAAAGACAGAAACAACAATATGAATAACTTATAATTACAATCAAAAAGAAAACTTTATTACAAAAACACATTAAAAGACAGAACCTCTCTGTTAGTTTTAGACATGTCTTGACAGACTAATAACCCTCCACAAGTTTTCTGTGCGTTTTTCTGTCTGTTGAAGGTTTTGTTGGAATTCCCTGTAGAAGAAGGAGCATTGCCTGTTCTATTTCAGCTCATCCTAAAGTCGCATTAAGATTTCTGAATTAGCATTCCAAAAATCTTAAATGTTTCTGCATCTTATCATTTCAGTGTCTGTCGTGTGTGATCCTGTAGGTGATGGTTGCGAGGAGACTTGGCATTAAAGTATTAATTTAAAAAATAAAGTTTTATAGAAAACTTTAACCAGGGGCGTAACAATAGACCCTGCAAGGGATGCAGCTGCAGGGGGCTCTGAAGCCACAAGGGGCCCCGTGGGGAAAGAAGTTTATTTTCCCTGTCCTGAGAGACCGACAACTAAAGGCACAGAGAGCAAAAGCTTTCTGCCCTCTGCACAATTGCTCTAATGACTGCATCTACTCAGCCACAGATAAGGAATCCTTCAAAGTGTTGCAGACAAAGATTTGTAGACATTCCCTATTCAGCGTGCAGTAGACACTTGTGTGCAGTAACCAGCCCCAACCTCTCTATCCCTCCCCAAGTGCTTTGTACTGTAGTGATGCTGGAGGAATCTGCAGAGCCAATTCTGCTTAATCAGAAGTGGACAGAGTGAGTGTAATAAGCTGAGGCTGGGAGCACACTTGTCTGTTGATTTCCTGTATGCATTTTCTGCACACCATGTGTGTCTGTATGTGTGAAAACATGTAGGTTTCATCACAGAAGCTAATGTAATTGAAAAAAAAAATGAGTCCACTGCTGTCCATATTTATCTGCATAGGGAGAACACATTCAAGTGTACACTAGCCAATTGAATAACATTGGTTCTCAGTTTACCTGTGCAGAAAGCAAGGGGAGGGGGCCCCATCCAAAGTTTTGCAGGGGGGGGGGGGGGGGCAGTGATTTCTAGTTATGCCCTGACTTTAAAGTGGACCCCCAGACTAAAAATCTACTCAGCAGCACTAAAAAAGGCTTGGTGTTTCTTTAACAGTTTCACAGCATCAGAAGTCTCATTTTTAGCTGCACAGAAGAAAAACTGCCCAGGCATTTTTCCCCTGATGCTGTGCAAAATATGATGTGATTTCTGATGATGTTCTAGTTCTGCTGTTTTGGCACAATTTATTTATTTTTTATTTTGAATTTGAGATTTGAAGCCTAGCGCGCGCAGCTGGGAGGGGTGATCAGGACACAGGACAGTTGGAACTGTGCCTTATGCTCCGTCATCACCTCCTTTCAACCACAAAGATGGCTGCCCCATGAAATCACAAACATTTGCCTGCTCTTTTAAAACAGGGTGGGTAAGAAATTATATTACACATCTATTTTAATTAACAAATGATGTAACTTAAAGGACTTACAAGGCCAAGAGGAGTAAAAAAAGTGAATTACTTGCATGGTCGTTTCAGGCACGGACGACGCCGTCCGCACCCTCCGTGCCGCTCCGCCGGGTCCCCCCGCTCATTATCCCCCCGGGCCGGCTCCCGACCCCACGTCCCGGGTCGGGCTCTCCTGCCTCTTCAAAGATGGCCGCTTCCTCTGGCCGCGGCTGCGCAGTCCGCCTGGCCGCGAGTGCGGCTGCGCAGCCCTAGGGCCAACCCCTCCGATCCACACTGGATGCGCAGCCCGGTGCTAAGCTGCCTCCTTGCTTTTGCGCAGTGAGCAAACATTTCTGCATCACGTGCACAGAACGCTCCAGGCAACAGGAGCTCGATGGAGGAGGCACGCAGACAGCGCCACGCATGCACAGCAGCAGTCGCCCGGCTTATGGAGGGGGACACCGGAAGAATAGAGCAGATCCAAGTATCTTTTAAAAAAATGCTGGGTTAGCATCTGTTACTAGAAACTAATATGAAGGGGTTCTAGGATGACAATTGATATGTAGAGTCTCTTAAAGTGAACCTGAATCGAGGAAAATTATTTAAAATAAACTCACAATGTACCTGGAAATGAATATTACATACTTACCTCGCCGTCAGTTCCTCTCAGAAGCTCACCGTTTTCTTCTGACAAAGATTCCTTCCAGTTCTGACAAGATTTTGTCAGAACTGAAATATATCAGCTGCTGTCAGTTATATATCAGTTGCTGTGAGTAATAACCGAAATGACAATTGATGTGCAAGGTAATGTCCTTGTTTCCCTAAGGCTCAAGTGGGTGATATTACAGTTTAACAGTGTGCTGACCCGGAAACTGTTATGGGGTAATGGCCATTTTTAAAATGGAGGACAGAGAATTCCATCAATCACAGTGGACAAACAGGACGCAGGAGAGGAGAAAGAGATTGATGAGTAGACTACACGGGTGGTAAGTATGATATGTGTATGTTTATTTTGTCTTATAATTTTCAGTTCGGGTTTGCTTTAAAACAAGACTAACATTGATCTGAGTTTTCTCAAACAGCCCAAAACATTCAGTATCTACCGGAATTCAAGACCACACTTCACTGAAGACAAAGGGGAAAAAATTGGCAATGTGTTCTCCTCTATGGAGTGCAGCTAAACAGCAAATGGCAGGGGTTGCCCATCTCTTTTCTGGGGAACACACGGACATTTAAACAAAACTGAAAAAATAGAGACAGCGAAAAATAACTGCCATTTCACATGATTTTAAGGCCAATTTGTAAAGGATGCAAATCCTTCAAATTGTAAGTGTAAGGAGCAGTGGCGTAGCTAAGAGCTCTGGGGCCCCAGTGCAAGTTTTACATTGGGCGCCGCCCCCCCCCCCCCCCAGCACTCTATACATAACAATTGATACGGCTCACCAAAACCCGCAAGTGGCAACTACAAAAAACAACAACAACAAATAACATTTGTAGAGCGCTTTTCTCCCATAGGACTCAAAGCGCATAAGCATGGCTCAGACCATTGAGGTACAGAGGAAGAATTTTATAATTCCGGAAATGCCAGGCTAAACAGGTGGCTTTTCAGTCTGGATTTGAATAGCTCCAGGGATGGTGCTGTCTTTACTGGGTGTGGCAGGGAGTTCCAAAGAGTAGGGGGAGCATGACAGAAGGCTCTATCTCCAGATTTTTTGAGGTGCACTCTGGGAGTGACCAACTACAGTGTCAGAGGTGCAAGAAGGGGATGGGGAGCAGTTTGTTAACAATAACTACCATTCAAAGCATCTATAGAAGTGGTTTTACAGGACCAATAAAGAGTTAATTCTGCTGTTGAGGGAGGGCCCTGCAGGGCCCCGATGCGGTCGCAACCTCTGCAACCCCTATTGCCACGCCACTGGTGAGGAGTAGTTTAATGTTTCAGATGGTGGTTTTTTTAATCACTAAGGTAAACTTCTGGAACTCAAAATAAAGTTATTACTTTTGTTTGCTATCAAAACTAATAAATCAGACATAGTTACGTAGTTAAAACAAGTGTGGGGTTAGTAGAAAAGTCATACAGTCCTCAGAGCAGTCTTATTTGTTGGGTAAAGCTCAAATGATCTGAAGCACAACTTTTTACTGAAGACAAAATTCAGAGTATAAAACAAAGTTCAACTATACCCCCTCACCCCTTAGATCTTACAAGTCAAACTCCGGCCCGCGGGCCAAATTTGGCCCTTCAGAGCCCTCAAATTTGGCCCTCAAGGGTTTCCCCACTCTGCATTATGTTTGGCCCACTCTAGACCACCAGGGAAACTATATTGGAGGTGAAGCCCTAGAACACAAGGGAAGCCATATTGGGAAGATGGGCGAAATAACTAAACACTAGGGAACTGTATAGGGGAGGGGAGGGGCCTCTAGACACCAGAGAACTGTATAGGGGAGGGAGGACCACTAGACACCAGGGAACTGTATAGGGGAAAGCAGGGCCGAGGCAGAGGTGAGAGAGGCTCCAGCCTCAGGGCACAGTGTAGGAGGGGGTGCTCAACTCACTCAGCTATAACTCCCCTATTGTGTTTGAAGCACAGATAAATAAGAAAAGAGGATACATAGCAGTGACTGAAAGCAAGAAAACTAGACATTAAGGTTTTGGGGGGTTGGGGGCTCCTCTTAATCTAATAACAATCAGTGTGTGACGGCTGGGGTGGGAGGGATGGAGGGGCGCACTTTAGTGTGTCAGCCTTGGGTGCTGGAGGACCTTGTTCCGGCTCTGGGGGAAGGTGGGGACTACTAAACACCAGGGTACTGTATAGGAGCTGAAGAGGGCCATTAGGCCCCTGGGAACTTTATAAGGGAGGAAGGTGGCCACTAGACATTGAGGTTGGCCCGCGACTAGGTCCCAGTGTTAAGTGTACAATTTTGGCCCATGTAGTTTTTGAGTTTGACAACCCTGCCTTAGATGGACTTCCTCTTTTCTTGCTTCTTTGTGCCACATCTTTAACTTGGGTGAGATCGGGAGCCACTTGCTTGTAACTTACCACATTCAAACTCCATCACCACAATTGACCATAACATTCATTATTGTGGCTTCTCCACCCTTGGAAAAGGGAAGTCCTCAATGAGTGTCTCCTCTATCTGCAGAGCTGTCTTTTTCACTCTTTCTGGTCATCTGAAATACGGATAAGCAGCTGCCCAGTGAACTAAAATCACATCCATTCCTTCCCATAACTCCAGTAACTGGAAGGGGCAGACCATGGTAATCATCTTAGAAGATGGATTTAGAAGATGGCTGCATAACACTCACCACTGCCACAGTGACGGTGGATAGAAGACATGTTCCAAAGAAAGAACCACAGCAAACCCTTTTAGGGGGGGTAAGTATTGTTTTTTCAAAACAGAAACAGGACATCTAGCTAATATCTAGTAAATCAAGGGCAAATAAAAACACAACAAAATGAAAGGAATATTGTCTTAAATGCACAGAAAGCAGATGGATAAACATAACGCCAGAAATAAAATAGAGATTATTGTTTCCATATAGACACAGACTTGTGGTTAAGTCTCAAAGCTGTGGACAATCTCATTGTGGGATACCTGGACCAGTGATGGGTGTAAATATATTCTGCACAAACAATGAGCACAGTGTTGACAGATCTATGTGAGTGAAAAACTAGATAAAGAACTTAATAGCGCTGTCACCAGCAGGGCCTGATTCCCAAAACCCTATGTGGGCAGCTAACACTGGGGGAAAGGAGGGGAACAAGCGCAAGGCTGGAATTTTCCGGGTCTTTCTAACCTGTGCAGGTTTTAGCTTCCCTATGTGGGCATGGTTGGAAATGCCAAAACGCGATTCCGCTGAAATTCTGATATCAGTTTTTAGATTTCGCGTTTTCCAAATTTTCCTGATTTTTGAGGAGTGTTTCAATAGTCATTTTTTGTATCAAAAAATGCAAACGTTGAAAAAAAAATAATTAAAATATGAAAATCAGAAAAACCGGAAATCGGATTGCAATATAATTAAAATTTCTCTGAAAAATTCTGCATTCTCCGATTGGTCCAATGCTTCTGAGTTCAGTGATTGGGCTAAAATTACAGAGTTGTGATAAATCGGATTTCCCTGGAATTCAGTTTTCTGAATTCTGATCGGAAATTCGGATTTCCGATCGAAAATTCAGAAATGTAAATTCTGCGCAATCCGAATGTACAGAACAGGTACAGTTTTATATAATAGTAAACTCAAAACAATCAATCTCCTTCTGAGGCATTCATCCTACACAGCATTGTAGCCTCCATATTTCTCTCATTAGATTTCTAGAGACAATTTGCTTCTCACCCAATCCTGAGGAAGTGCCTAACAGACTTCCACAACCCACTCCCCTTCATAACCTGCTCTTAACTTATTCCTTCAGATCTTTATCTGGTTCATTAATCCTTCCAAACATCTGGACAGTTCCCTAGCAGAAGGTTCATCAGACAGACAGAACTTCCACTCTCAGAATCCAGATAATCTCTTTGCCTTTGAACCTCCACCTATCAAAGCATTTTGGTCCCTCGAATAATCCAACAGAATTGTATAATGCCATTTTCTCAGTGCGTTCTTTAAGCTAGCTGCTTGTGCGGAAATTAACCATCTTGTTTTTGCTTGAAACAGTATGTAGATTTAAATTCCACTATTCCATACACAGCGGAGCTTTCACCAAGAATAACAGGAACCGAAACATCTGAAGAAGAATGAAAATATTAGATGCTACTGGAGTGAATCTTGGGCCAGAAAACTGGAAAAAAAAAAAAAAGAGTAAACGGAAGTGCTCAGGATACATGACGAAGGAGCAGGTCAGTTGGCCAAGGTAAGTAAATCCATAGTCTAACAGGGTCTACGGTAAGAAAGCCTAACTGTTAAGCTAAAGTTACACAGTGACAACATGTAGCCAGACTCCAACCCAGAAAGGACGAAGCTCTCTGTAAAAAACAATCAGACAGCTCAACCAAAGCTTTAGGGCTCTTTCACACCAGAGCCCTTTTTACGCGTTTTAACGCAAGGTCTATACTTTGCGTTAACCAAGGTAAAAGAAAAGGCCATGGACTTTCCTTTTACCTTTCACACCCGACGCTGCATTTCGATACGTTGCGATACGACGCATCCCGGCGCATTTTATCGTCGGGAATCGCCGTTTCCCCTTCGGGTTAATTACTACCGCCGTTACTCAGCGTCGCACCGGAGTTTCCCGACGACACGCCGCAACGCGTGCAGGAGCTGTTCTCCTGCACGTTTCTGATGTGTAACGGGCCTTAGAACCATAGGTTCTGTGGGGGACATTTATGAAGAGAAACAAAATATTGGTAGGTTTTTATAAAGCTATGCAGAGCTGTCTCAGACATCTTAAGAAATCAATAGATAGTGCAGATTCCTTCTTAAACTGTCGTAAAATAGGAGGCGTTAGGAAGGTCAGTGTTTTAAGGGGAATTGCCGAGGTAACCAATACATTTGCTGTATTGATACTAGCAGGCTCTGGGGAATTTCACACTAAAATGCCACTATTAAGTAGAATTTAATAAGTTTTTATTATCATGCAGAGCAGTCCCCCTTGCTGGTTAGAACTGTTTAAGAAAAAAAAACTGTTGGTAATGCTTTGATAAATCTGTCTCTGTGCCTTGACATGGACTGACAAAGAGTGACATTTTCTTAAGCACCTTACATGGAACTTAAAACAATTCCCATCATTATAGGCCCCTCATTGCGGCACAGTCATATGTGTCTCACCACTGTCCAGAGGCCATGGGTCTGGAGGACAGCCAGTAAACATGACAGCACATTTTCAAGATGTGGCAGAAAACTGGAAAGCCTGGAAGAGACAAAGCATGAGGAGAACACATCTAGTGCCGCTATGCCAAAGCACCCATATCTGGCTGGAGATGACTCACTGGACACACAAGTTACCAGCCTCAGGCCAAGCAGTACTATAGGTGGATCTCTGTCCATTCTACTAATTGTCCACAGATGTGTACCAGCTTACCTCACCTTCATTTTCTCAGCTTATTGATTTAATATATTTACAATGCCTACCAAGAAAACAAAAACAATGTGAATTTGTTGTTTCTGTCTCTTCCCCCAGTGGGAAAATTCTCTCACACTTCCTGCTTTTTGTGACACCAGTTGTGGAGGAGGACAAAATGTGAGTAAAATTTTTCCAATAGGACAGAGATCTTATCTCATTTAAATCAAAAAGATACTTATCTAAGGAGAGGGAAGCCTCTGGACCCCCTGTTCTCCTACCCCCCCCCCTCCTCCCACGAACTGTGCAAAGTAGTCGATACTTACCTGTGCACCCAGAGGTGTAACTAGAGGGGAGAAGCCCCTGGGGCCAAGTGCTGGGGGGGGAGGGGGACTACTAACCTTCCCTTCCTCTAATACAGGGGACTATACATCAGATCAGGTATTTCTGTGGCTACACTGATGGGTGTGAAGATCATGATTGCCAAACTTGTTTTATGACCCTTGTGAGATGGGCCTCAAAACTGTGAAGGGCATCAAGAGGCGGCAAGGGAAGAGGTACGAACATTGGGAGGGTCCTATCAAAGTTTTGCTGGAGGGCCCCCATGAATAGTAACACAACTGTGTGCGCCGCCCATCTTTAATCCTCTGCTGGGCTCTCTCCTTCCTGTCTCTTCTCTCCAGGGGGACTGTCACAGGACCCCTCGTGGCTGGAACGCAAATTGCCTTCCAATCGGTTTCAGCACACAGACCATGCAAGCTGTGGTCGCGATCGGTGCGCCGAAGCCGACGGAATTTGGGCAGCAGCCCGACTAGAAGGGAGTCTGTGAGGTATGGTACCTACAAATTACACACTATTTCAGGGTATAACTGCCACCACCTGTTTTCTGAGACAGAGGAACTCACTGACTGGCTATGTCTCGACCTGCAAATAAAACGGTTAAACACATTCTATTCTGTCTAGCTAGCAACAACAGTAGTGTCTCCTCAGAAGTCTTGGTTCAGTTTCTGTATGGCTGAATAATCGGGTAGCTGAACAAACAACTGACGATAGCGTCGGTTTATTAATGCAATATAAATAATGAATCTATACAGAAAATCGTTAAAATCAACAATTATGAAGACAAAGGATAACACAGTATGAAAATAAAAGGGAGAAAATACTTAATTCATGGAAAGATGTCCTTTCTGGGAAAATCATACAGTTCCTGGTTTCAATTCAGTTCAAGTATTAAAGTTCTTTTGTTCCAGAGCAAAGTCCAAACAAGATGGCCGCTAACCATGTGTCCCCTGGCTGGCAGCAGACAGGCTCACATACAGATGGAATTTGGAGGACTGAGGTCCGCCTGCTGGCCATGTGCTTTTGATGAAGCTGGTTCGGGGGTGTGGCCGTGCCTGCCCCCTCTGAATTACCCACCAATGACAGTTCCTTCCATCTGAGAGATTTTAGGGTTAAACTTATAAAATCCCTAACTCATAAACGATACTTGTCATATTTAGGTGGATAGCAGATTCATACTTGTCGGAAAATACAGATTAATATGATATCAGATGTGACTAGGGTAGCTTCTCAGGTTCCTGAGAAGATTCATACCGCAATAACTGGATGAGATATTGCCATGAATTTTATATCCGCACGTTGGGCAGATTTTACCGAATAAGACTATATGAATTTTATAGCTGTGCGATGTACATTCTCCATATAATAGACAAGAAACCATACACCACATGCATTCAAATCTGCCCTTGTCAGAGACGGCCAGTCTGGCCCCCAACTGTGAGGGCAGCTGTTCTCTGAATAGAGTCACCATTTGGTGACTAGGGACAACTAACTGAGGTAATTAAAAGTAAACATTCTTCTGGGACACAGGCATTGTTCCCGTTCATTAGCAAATCAAAAGTCACCCTACACCTAAGTTACTACTGGTCCTCTGCTGAAAGGAAGAGAAAAAAAAACTTGTCTTTTAAACTCAGAAATGTCAGTCTCTGATAGCTGCAATGACTGGCAAATCTAACCACAAAATGATCAGGGAATCGATTTTTCGGATCCCTCCGATTCGTCTGCGTTTCTCATGGCTATTCCGTGACAGGGACTATGTCATGTGATTTACAATAGAGACCAAACACTACAGGCACAGTACCTTATGTGACCACTAGAGGCCTCTAGTGTTTATCACATGGCGAGAAGAGACCGGTAGCACTAGCAGCTCCAGCTTACTGCGCAGGTGTGGCCGTACTTGCGTAGGCGCAGTATGGCCGCCCTTGTTCCTGAAGATGAGTGTGGCACCAGTCTTGAATGCAACAAGCCTTTCTCTGGTTTCTTTGAGGGGTCCGAGATTGACAACAGAGATCTAGGAGAAAACGTTGGAAGCCTCTACAGAATCTCTAAAGGCTTCCCTTTTCTTCGGTAAGTATGTGTTTTCGTACCTGAATTTCACCTCTGATACACTTTAGGGCATCTAATGAGAAAAAAAAAAAAAACTTGATTTCCAGAGTGCCCCCTTTATCCCTGACCACTGATTGTTTGCACTGATGAACCAGAGCATTATGGGATACAGCCCAACATATATTCCTACACACACACACATTCTGAATTTTAACTGACCGATGCTCATAATAAATTTAACTTCAAATCAAAACAGAAAGAAAAACCCTACAGTTGTGTGACCTCTTCCTGTTCCAGTCAAGACTCCAAAAGAGGTTTTGGAGGGACATAGGGTTCAACCAAGAGGACCACAGTTAATAAGAACCTGTGTTACCTTTGTGAAAAAGTAACTGCCCCTTATGATAACATGATAGATTTCGTGGAATGTGTGATCTGATCATGAAGAGCTTCCCGCAAAAACAAGGGCTGCTCTGAAACGTGGGTCTTTTATGGTATTCTCTGTCATGTGCAGGGAAGCAGACGGCCTCTGGCTCTGACTTTAGGGACTGTGAGTTACATGAAGCAGACCTGCAGAGTTGTCTCTCGGTTTGAAGAATATGAGTTACAGTTTTACAGTTTTGTGAAGCATTAAAAGCATTGAGACTCTGAAAATGTGCTTTTGTCTGGTTGATTATTATTGCAACCACATGTAGACACAGAAGTCGTTCTTGCTGATGTCCCATCCTTTTAGCAGGACAAAAAAATGTTCTTAATGGCAGAGTATGGAGATACACGTTTTGATATTAAAATGTTTCCATTTGTTCACAATAGTTCAGATTTAGGATGGTTATTCTAGGTTACAGATTGTCAAAGAATATACGGTAAGTGATTCAGGAAACTTGAACTGGCTTGAAATGCTTTTTCCACTGGATCTGTTCACTAAATCAGTGCATGTGTTTATAGTGGCCTGCTATTGATGTCCCTAGAACCTGATGTCCTTTGGCCAATTAAGTGGTCGTGGTGTCCCTGAGATCCTGTAGCACAGGGGTAGGGAACCTACGGCTCGGGAGCCAGATGCGGCTCTTTTGATGGCTACATCTGGCTCACAGACAAATCAGTTAGGGGTTGATTCACTGAGCTACACTGCTCAAGCAGCGCAGCTTAGTGTGGCAGAGCAAGTAACATTTTCAAAGTAATGCACACTACTGCTGTAGCATGCACTACTAACTTACGCTACCCCAAAACCAACAGCTGCTCCAATTGTCCCACTCTGGACCCTGTCAGGTCCAGTGACTTTGTAAAGCGAGATCCCCACATTTTGATTGGCCCAATAGGCTGCCTGTCACTTGAAAGGCAGCCTATTGGGCCAAAGTGCGGGGATCTCACCCTACAAAGTGAATCAACCCCCAAGTCAGCTAGCTAATTGTACAAGCTGTTAGTCAGTATTTCTCCTGTCTGGGTCTCAGGGAAATTGCTGATGGTGCTGAACCCCAAGAGAAGTTGAAGATGTGTCTTACACTTTCGCTGCCCGGCGGATCAACTGTATACACATCACCATGGCAACAGGGACGTGAGCCCTACTGTCCCAGTTTGGAACATATTGTATGGCTCTCATGGAATTACATTTTTAAATATGTGGCGTTTATGGCTCTCTCAGCCAAAAAGGTTCCCGATCCCTGCTGTAGCAGGAGCTGATGTACCCATGACCATGTAGCAGGCCTTGATATCTCTGATATTTCTGGGGCATTGTAGTAGGTGCTGATGTCCCTGGGACCTTGTAAGAGGCCTTAATGTCCTTGGGATCATGCAGCAGGCTTTGATGTCCTTTCAACATTGTAGGGGCCTTGGTGTCCTTGAAACACAGCAGGGCCATTAAGACCCTGTAGCAGGCCGTGATATCTCTGAGACCCTGTTGCAGATCCAGACATTTCCTAGACATTATATCAGGCCCTGAAATCCCTTGGACTACGCAGATGATGTTTAAGTCATTGAGATCCTGTAGCAGGCAAGGCTGGATTTATCATACTTCTGCCCCAAGGCCAGACACTCCTGACTTTCATGTAAAGCTCTCAGACAACAGTTCCTTTCTTTCCATTTGCTACCTCCATTTTCCATTTCAAACACCCTCTTAAATTTCTAACCATACCGCTTATATGTTCAGCCTCCCTCTTTGTCAGCAGCCAACCAAGGCCCGAGCCTTTGTGACCTTTCCAAAAATCTGGCTCTGGTAGCAGGCCATGGTGATCCCCATGACCTTGTAGCATGGAGTGATGTCCCTTGTTCCAGGCCCCATAGCTCAGGAGCTGCGTTCTGAAGGTAATCACAGACTGCCTTCACTATGCTGATACAAACAGGGAATACCAGGGAGGGATGTCCTTTTCATTTCACTGCACAGATCCTGAAAGGGGGGAGTGCAATGTTGATTGGAATCTTTAGTTCCAATGAGATTACACAGAACAATTTCAGTCCTTGATAAATGGCGTAAGGATTACCCGAAGACAGCAGGGAGCAGCAATAAATCAATGATAAATACATCCTATGTTCTTTCCCCACTATAAAGTCATGGAATTTTTCTCTTTGTAATAACTTCCTTGCTAAGTTTATGGAGTTGCAGTAATGTCAGATTAATTGAATCCACATTACCACTCTTATGAGGGGAATGGGAGGGGCAGGTCAAAATAATGACAGCACTGGGATGTCACGTGATCAGGATTATGGGAGGTGCCAGGACTAAATGATAGCACAATGACGTCACGTGAGGATTATAGGAGGTGCTAGAAAAAAGAAACACCAAGTGCCACTAAAAAAGACAGGGCTGTGATGTCATGTGATCAGAAGTGTAGACAGGGCCAGAAATGGCGACATCACTGTTCTGTCCTGTATTCAAATTAGCAGGTGGTTTAACCTCCCTGGCGATAATCCTGCTCAGGCTAGCCGCCGGGAGCTCTGCGTATAGTATGCTGCGGGAGCTTTTACTCACCTCCCGGGGGATCCAGACGGTAGCCGTTCTCCTTCCTGTCCTCCGTGGCTCTGAATCACTCTGGTGAGATGGCGGTCATTCATCTTACCAGAGAGTTACAGCGCCACCCGGAGGACAGAGGTAAAATTGCAGTGCTGGAGCCCAGGGAGGTGAGTGAGAGCAGGGGCTGCTGCTGAGAGTCTGGCAGCATGATTTTGTCCTAATTTTAGGGTCTGAAAAGTTTTTAAAAGATCCTAAAATCTGAAAATAATCATACCGCCAGGGAGGTTAAAGGGGACCCAAGGTGAGAGACATATGAAGGCTGATGTTAAAAGGAAATAAATATGGCAGCCTCCATATGTCTCTTACCTTTGGTTCCTAAAAAGGATGCCAGGGCTGACAAAATTAGGAAAAATGGAGGGAGCAGGCATGTGTCTTGATGCCCACCGCTCCTTCCGTTCTCCTCTGTCCTCCTCCTTTCATAGCTAAAAGCCCCCCCCCCCCCCCCCCCCGCAGCCTCTTCCCAGTTCTAGAATGGGGCATCAGTGCGCAGGCGCTGGTCTGGCTACATCCTACAGCATGTGACCACAGCCGGGAACGCTCTGCGCATGACGTTATCGTGACATCATGCACAACTGGGATAGTTCTCAGTGCCTTTGTGTGATTTGCAAATAATAATAATACTTTTTCAATTGCAATTAATTTATTTCCTAAATTACTAAAACATATTTCAGCACCTGTGTTACTTCGACTGGAAGAAACAAACATCACACGTTGCCCTCTAATAGGTTGTTTACTCTGCTACGCAACTATTTTTTTTCTGTACCGAATTACCATATATAAAATAACAAATGCTGTGCTTACACCACTGCTACACACACACTAGTAAGTGAGCAAGAGAGGCATCTGCAAACCTGTCTGCCCTAATCTCTTCTCATTTCTAACCCTATCACTGAACAGGGGCGTGTCAGGGCTGGAGATCCTGCAAGCCCTGAACATACAGCAAGACGTAGTCCCTATAGTTGCAACACCAAAGATCACACTGGACAGGTGGTAAAAAAAAGTTTTTATTTTTCCCTTTTTGCTTTGCTAACAACCTTTAAAGTCAGCCCATTGACTTCAATGGAATTTGCGAAATAGCTTCGGCAATCGTGGAACTATGCGAAGTTCGAGGAGATTTTCATGAGACTGCTAGAGGCATTTTCGCTCATCCCTATTCTGCAATTTGTCCTGAATGGATGGGTTGATTCACACAAACCTCAAAATCATATGCCACTACCACAAATTAAGCAGCAAGTAGTAAAGTTGGAATTCCATAGAGTCTTAAAGGGAACCTTAAAGAGGAACTTCGGCCTAAACAAACATACTGTCATTAAGTTACATTATATTAATTAAAATAGATAGGTGATATAATCTCTTACCCACCCGGTTTTAAAAGAACAGGCAAATGTTTGTGATTTCATGGGGGGGGGGGGGCATCTTGTTCATGGGGGCAGCCATCTTTTTGGTTGAAAGGAGGTGACAGGGAGTATGAGGCACAGTTCCAACTGCCCTGTGTCCTGATCACACCTCCCAGCTGCACACGCTAGGCTTCAAATCTCAAATAAAAAAAGTAAAAAAAATTGCACCAAACCAGCAGAACAAGAACAACAATATCAGAAATCCCATCATGCTTTGCACAGCATCAGGGGAAAAATGCCCGGGCATTTTTCTTCTGTGCAGCTAAACATGAGTTTTGGATAAGAAAAACAAAGTTCTGATGCTGTGCAACTATTAAAGAAACACCAAGCCTTTTCAGTGCTGCTGAGTAGATTTTTAGTCTGGAGGTTCACTTTAACTGAGGGGGATATGGATATTTCCTTTTAAACAATACCAGTTGCCTGGCAGTCCTGCTAATCTATGTGGTTGCAGTAGTGGCTGAATCACACACCTGAAGCAAACATGCAGCTAATCCAGTCTGACTTAAGTCAGAGCACCTGCTCTGCATGCTTGTTGAGAGGCTGTGGCTAAAAGTATTAGAGACACAGGATCAGCAGGAGGGTCAGGCACCTGGTATTATTTTAAAAGGAAAAATCCATATCCTTCTCAGTTTAGGTTCCCTTTAATCTAGAGAACTCATCAAAAAAGCAGACTGAAAGAGAACCCGAGGTGCGTTTAAAGGATGTTATCTGCATACAGAGGCTGGATCTGCCTATACAGCCCAGCTTCTGTTGCTATCCCAAACCCCTCTAAGGTCCCCCTGCACTCTGCAATCCCTCATAAATCACAGCCGTGCTGTGATTACATCTGTAGTGTCAGTCTCAGCTGCTCCCCCGCCTCCTGCATAGCTCCGGTCCCTGCCCCCGTCCCTTCCCTCCAACCAGCAGGGAGGGAAGGGATGCAGGCGGGGACTGGAGTTCTGCAGGAGGCGGGGAGAGCAGCAGACTGACACTAAGAGATAAACACAGCCAGCTCTGACAAGCTGTTTGTCAGCAGCGTGGCTGTGATTTATGAGGGATTGCAGAGTGCAGGGGGACCTTAGGGGGGTTTGGGATAGCAACAGAGGCTGGGCTGTATAGGCAGATCCAGCCTCTGTATGCAGATAATATTCTTCAAACCCACCTCGGGTTCTCTTGAAAGTAACTACTGTAAATATTACATTTCATCCAATGCCTGCAGGGGCGTAACTAGAAATCACTGGGCCCCCTGCAAAACTTTGGATGGGGCCCCCTCCATCCTCTCGCTTTCTGCACAGGTCTGAGAACCAATGTTATTCAATAGACTAGTATACAATTGAATGTGTTTTCACAAAGTGCAGACAAAAAACAGACATCAGTGAAGCACTGCAGGGATCTTCTTTATCAATTACATTAGCTTCTGTGATAAAACGTGTATGTTTTTACACATACACACATGGGGCTTGATTCACTAAACCGTGATAACTCATAGCAGGGCCACACTAGCATTTTCGCGCGCGTTTCAACACGCAATCGTGAAATTTCACGCACAATCATGAATTTCTGCCCGCGATTGCATATGAAAATTTGCAATTAACGCTAGTGCGGCCGTGAGGCCCCCAGCCTCAGCTTATTACACTCACTATGTCCATCTCTGATGGAGCAGAATTTCTCCAGCATCACTACAGTTGGGGAGGGGTAGAGAGGTTGGGGGCTGGTGCAGTACACAAGCATTCTGCACACTGAATAGGGAATGTCTACAAATCTTTGTCTGCAAAACTTTGAAGGATTCCCTATCAGAAGCTGAGCAGATGCAGTCATTAGAACAATTGTGCAGAGGGCGGAAAGCTTTTTCTCTCCTGCCCTTAGATGTCAGTCTCTCAGGAAAGGCAAAAGAAACTTCTTCCCCCACGGGGCCCCCTGTGGAGTTAGGGCCCCCATGCAGCTGCATCCCTTGCAGGGTCTATTGTTACACCCATGAATGCCTGCACTCAGCCCAAGATGATCCAACAGGCAGATCATTTGCCATCACACCAAGGAGGATATGGAGCCGTTGTATTCCCTTCCTTCCCTGAAAATAAGCCCTACCCTGAAAGTAAGCCCTAGCTGAAATTTTGAGCATGCTTGAAATATAAGCCCTACTCTGAAAATAAGCCCTAGCAGAAGTTAAAGAGGCAGAAGATGCAGCCAGCAAGCTGGGACACAGTGCTGATCGGGCACCGGTCCTGTCATTCCAGCACACAGCAAGGTTATCAGCTGTGATATTAGCCGATCAGTACATTGCACAGGAAGAGGAGGCACCAGCAAGTGGGGACACCGCGGTGCAGTGCCGATTGTGCACCTGTCTTGTCACCCCAGCAGTGTGCAGGGAAGACAGGGCAGGTGCCTGATCAGTACAGTAGCATACCTTCAAATCCAGGTACAGCACAGTACAAAGGAACAGGAAATGTTCTGCTTAGAGACACTTCCTGATAAAAATATAAGACCTCCCCTGAAAATAAGCCCTAGTGCATCATTTATAGCAAAAATGAATATAAGACAGTGTATTATCTACGGGGAAACGCGGTACGCATTGGATTCTCAGAAGATGAGGCCCAAACTGGTGTTTTCAACAAAAAAGAAACAAACCACAAATGTTAGACGTATGAAAAAATAAAAAAGTATACAAAAACTGGTAAGATATTAACACTATTCGGCAATGTGTGTGCATTTGTGTGTCTGGGTGATTTTGCACAGTATGAGTTTTCATTGCAATTTTTTATAATTATTATTATTACTGATTTATAAAGCTCCCACATATTCCGACATAATCACCAGCTTGTTTATTTCTGCTAAGATAACAAGTTTAATCTTTTAGTTACTTTAAGAAAATGAGCTTCCCTTAATGAAGTTTGTGCGGTGTAACGCATGTACCGTGCCACCACAATGTAGACAGAACGCGGACAGGTCCTTACGAGCATTAATAATGCGGTAATTTTATTAACAATGCAGGTCTGAGTGAGGTATTTTATGACAGACCCCCTGTTGGTCATTATGAGATGGCGACATGTGTCCTCACATTTGCGGCGTTTACACAAAGCCCCCCGCGGTTGCCCCCCTCCTCAGACCCGTATGCATCATGTGCCAGGCCCAGCATATTATACACTTTAATACACCTACAAAACATAAGCTGTTAACATTCCTCCTAATGAACTGTAAAGAAATAATATCACAACTTTATGTAACGTGATTAGCGGGAAAGGGGTGTTTAATCTAATTACGGTAATGAGAAATAACGCTGGAAAATTATCACAAATATTGTTCCAAGGCAACAATCACAACGTAAAGACAACACTTTGCTTACGAAACGTGCATGATTATACGACCAATGGTTGCCCGCGTCTTTCATAGAGTTACCTGCTGAGACCACTAGCGGTTTTATGGTATTTTGTAGTGAGAAAAAATAAACCACATCAGGTGACATGATCAGCTTGTTCTTGAGATAAACTATGTGAAATCTTGCGCCGCTGGATCGGATTGTTCATGAGATATACACTCACTGAGCATTTTATTAGTTACACCTGCTTGAATATGAACAGTGCAGAGTCTTCATACATGTTCAAATTACAACGGAATCAGGCAGTAAATTGTATGCGATGCGGGGATGATAGGGAACAAGTATGCAGCAAGAAAGTTTTTGCACTTGTTAATGGAATCAGACTTCAGAGCTGCACCCTAACAAGTCTTTTTACATTCGTGAAATAAATACTTAGTAAAATTAGTAATTTAGAGGAAATCAGGGTGGGACGGGTTAATATTCTGAGGTACGCCAACAGTTAAGTGAACAGTATAGGCTAAACCTTAAAGGACAACTGAAGTGAGAGGTATATGGAGGTTGCATGGCTGGATTTATCATAAGGCACGGTAGGCACGTGCCTACAAGCGACTGATGATGGAAAGGCGGCTCACTCCCCTCCCAGAATGCCTCCCTCCCTCCTTCCCTATGCAGAGTCCTGATGAGAGCGTAAATGAGAGGTTACTCACCCGTCTCTCGGCATTCCACTGACGGGGTCTCCATTCAGCCTGGGGCACCTCTAGTAACCTAATACTTGGAGGCACCTCTAGCTACTTAATACCGAGGATAGCTCTGGCTAACTAATACTAAGTAGCACCTGTAGCAGGAAGGTACTGCAGGCTGGAAGCTGGGGCGCGCAGACTCAGTTGCCGCCGACTTACAAGTCAACGGTAGCAAAACTAGCTGGCGGTGGCAGAACCAAAGATTGTGCAGGACCAGCGTGGGACAGGATGGCTGCTGGGGGCTTGGGTAAGCCCCAGGTAAGTTTAACTGTTTGTTTAGAGTTTACAGTTCTGCTTTAACTTTAAGACAAAAACAAAAATATGTAGAGAAGTAAACTCTCCAAACAATCCTGCAACAGGAGCAGAAAAATATATATCTCTGGCATTGAATCCCATAGAATGGCAGAAAACACAAAGAAATTAGAAGGATTGAAATTGCCATATCTGCATTTAATAATATGGAAAATGTGACTTATAGAGAACGCATCATAAAATCAGATTAAAGGACCTAAATATTACATTTCGTCCACCATAATGTTCATCACTAATCCCTGCAATTTAAGGAACAGGACTGAAATCTTAAACTTTTCGCAAAAAGATCATCAGGGGGGGGGGGGGGGGGGTCTGTATGGCTGATACTGTGGTGAAACCCCTCCCACAGTGTGATGTCATGACCAGGGTCCTGACAGTTTGCGGTTTGTGAACCTCATTGCACTGTGGGAAATGATGGCTTTTTCCAACTGGCAAGAAAGCAGTAACTCCTCCTGTGCATAGAACTCTCAGCAAACAAACAATCCGCAGAGAGCACCTGCCAATACTAACGATGTCGCCGCCTGAGATCAATTTCAGAATATAAATCAGGATGCGGTAAGATTTTACAGTGGGCTAACTAAGTAAATCATTTAGAAATTAATATTGGAAAAAAAATAAGCAGTTTTATTCATGACTATTTTCACTACAGTACCTCTTTGAAGTGAATGGGAACAGGTAAAAAAAAAAAATGAACCAGATACTTACGGTACCTAAGGAGAGGGAAGGCTCTGGGTCCTATACAGCCTTTCCGCTCCTCTCACAGACCACGCATTCTAGCGCTGGCTCGCCCGGTAGGAGTGTACGAAAAAATTGCTCAAATAATGCTTTCTGCCACCGAAGGAGGCTTCGGAAATCTGCGGGAGCCGAGTTCTGTACTGCAGGAGCCGAGCTCTGTACTGCGTGAGCACGCTCTCTTATGATCTTACGCAGGCGCAGTGTGGAGCCTCCTGTCGTCAGAAGCACTCGGCTCCCGAAGACTTGCAAAGCCTACTATGGCGGGGGATTCGGCTTCTACACGGCTACCATCGAGTCTATCCTTTGCTCCTCTATCATTGTATGGTGTGCAGGTGCTACTGAAGGCGACAAGCACAAACTACAAAGAGTGATCAAGGCTGCGGAAAGAATCATTAGGACACCCCTGCCACCACTGGACCTCCTTTATGCATCCAGGCTAAGAACCAGGGCAACCAGGATCGCGCAAGATCCCCACCACCCCAGCAGTCGCTTCTTCCACCGCATGCCTTCAGACCGCCACTACAGAGTCATCCCCACCAAAACCTCCAGGCACAGGAACTCTTATTCCCCAAAGCAGTGCTCCTCCTCAACTAGGGCCCGCCACTCAGCACAACCTCGTAGCATGGCTCCCAGCCCCCTTGCTTACTGCCACATAGGCCTCCATATCCTGATGTTTTGCTTGTATATTTTTCTACATTGTCTGTGTCTTATGTACTTTTGCAATTTCTAAAACACTGCGCCACAGGTCATACAGTAATTTACCGCTTCACATATACAGACAATGGGCTCGCTGCACAAAAGTCCAATGGTAGGATAATATATTTCAAAGATTGTTGCTGCGCTCTCCACTCCTGTAAGATAAAACAAACTCCACATAGAGCAGTAACGTTCAGATTTTTTGCATTAATCCAGCACCCACAGTCACCAGTGATTTGTGCTCCAGGTGATTTGTCAGCCTGTCTCCCACTCCTCTCGCTATATGCTCACCAGAATTTCCTCAAAAATGAGCCTTGATTACAATGCTGTATCCAGATCCAGTTATCTCTAGACAAATGAGAGGAGCTCCACATAGGGTAATATAGTTCAGACAGTAGCACAATCAAAATACTTTAAAACAGCGTGCTCATGTGTCAACACCCAGAAACAAGTGCTGCTTCACCACAATCCATGCCACACTTCTCACCAGATGTAGCCCACCTTTCTTATCACAGGTGGAAACTGCACTTCCTATAGTTGTCACTCAATCAAGAATCGATCCTCAGTAGTTGAAAAAAGGCCTCTCAAAGGTCCTTCATTTATTGACTGTTAAAAATTTGCTCCATAAAAACATAAAAGAAAAGACAATCGCATATAGCGTATTACCATTGACAGTATCTGTATGCGCATAAGCAATCTCACTTACGCCTTCAGTAGTATATCACGCTCATCAAATACAGTTGGCTGTCCAATGCCCATCCGCCTGGCGTCCGGGTGCGTGTAACTGTGTCCGCGCTGCCCTATTCCGCCTTCCTCATCAATCAGATGAGGAAGGCGGAATAGGGCAGCGCGGACACAGTTACACGCACCCGGACGCCAGGCGGATGGGCATTGGACAGCCAACTGTATTTGATGAGCGAGATATACTACTGAAGGCGTAAGTGAGATTGCTTATGCGCATACAGATACTGTCAATGGTAATACGCTATATGCGATTGTCTTTTCTTTTATGTTTTTATGGAGCAAATTTTTAACAGTCAATAAATGAAGGACCTTTGAGAGGCCTTTTTTCAACTACTGAGGATCGATTCTTGATCGAGTGACAACTATAGGAAGTGCAGTTTCCACCTGTGATAAGAAAGGTGGGCTACATCTGGTGAGAAGTGTGGCATGGATTGTGGTGAAGCAGCACTTGTTTCTGGGTGTTGACACATGAGCACGCTGTTTTAAAGTATTTTGATTGTGCTACTGTCTGAACTATATTACCCTATGTGGAGCTCCTCTCATTTGTCTAGAGATAACTGGATCTGGATACAGCATTGTAATCAAGGCTCATTTTTGAGGAAATTCTGGTGAGCATATAGCGAGAGGGGTGAGGGAGACAGGCTGACAAATCACCTGGAGCACAAATCACTGGTGACTGTGGGTGCTGGATTAATGCAAAAAATCTGAACGTTACTGCTCTATGTGGAGTTTGTTTTATCTTACAGGAGTGGAGAGCGCAGCAACAATCTTTGAAATATATTATGTACTTTTGCACTATGTGTTATTTCTTCACATTTTTGTAATTTGTCTTGTAATTTTGCACTATGTAAGTACTGTTTTGTAGTTTTTGCACTATGCCCAAAGCTGGTGTGTACCACAAACAATTCTGGGTGTGGCATCTGTCACACTTGGCGAAATAAACCTGATTCTGATTCAAACGGGGAAGCTAGCGCTGCAACAAGGGCACCATGAGAGGAGCAGGAATGCTCTATAGGACCCAGAGCCTTCCCTCTCCTTAGGTGAGTATTTGGTTTAATTTTTTTTTAAAACTCCAATTAGCTTTAATCTTGTATAGATAGGTACATGACTACAGGCAAGCAGTGCTAAATAATGACTTCAGTACCAAAGAAAATACCTATCAAAATGATTGCTTTGAGAATTTTCCATGTCCAATCTGGAGTTTACCTGGGCCTTCCAAATGTCATGGTACAGTGCGTTCCACTTGTATTAATGGCTATTGGCTACTGTAATACACTCTTGGCAGAGACTCCACATGCCAGCCCGAACCCTATTAAACTTTATAGCATGTTAACTCAATTGAGAAAATAACAATCTGTCCGGCATACTTTGCAAAGATTTCAAAACCATTTGTTCTTCATTTGATGAGTTACCGATATGACATAAACATAACGTTTTAAAGTTAATGCCTTCATTTAGGATGCCATACTTAGGTTCGGGTTAAAAGAAAAAAAAAAGTTGAGCTTTTAAATGGAATTTAGTAATGATGGTAAGATTTCCTGCTGGTTTTCAGGGAGAATTAGTTAATGCTAGCTATAGTACTCATAATAAAACGATTACTGCGCAATTTCATACTCCCAGTTCCAGAGAAACCGGGGACGGCGGTCAACAGAAAAATCAACTGCCTTCATTCTCGTGACTGGTCCTAATTTAATTTGAACGTAATTCTTATATTTATTATATTTGTGTTATTGGAGAACTATGTAGGGAAAAGAGAAACAAAAAGGACAAGGTACCTACGACCTTTCAATCTCATGTATGGCTTAGTAATCTAATTCTGTAACTTTCTAAAGTTGGGTTCTATGAATTCACCCTCCGTCTGTCCAACACGGGGGGAATTATTGTCATTCTGGAAGAAGACCGCAGCAATGGCAAGACCGCTTTCACCCACCACTCTTCATTTCCTTCAAGGTCACCTTTAAAAAGAGTATGGAAACTTTTGTTGAAGAAATAACATAATATGCATATATGTTATATATATATTTCTGCAGAGTAAAGTTCAAAACTTCATTAGCCTGCTCTGTGAAATCATTTAGAATGCTGAGTGTAGCGTGTAAATTGCAAATATTAGAGAAGGTTATGAAATTGAATCTGAAGTGCAAATAAACTTATGATATGATTGTAAGTGTAGTACATCTAACAAATAAAACATTAGCAGGAGAGTTATGAGTCTAATATTGTTTCCAGTACAGGAAGAGTTAAACTCCAGTTGTTATCTAAGCAAAATAACTTATCTTACAAAGGAAGGTTGCTGGGGGCAACCAACCACAGGAAGCAGGTGGAGACAATAAACCCAACTCCACTCGGGGTGGTCCTAGCCAGGACCAGAAGGATGGTCGCTCTCTTATTTGAAAATGGGGGACAGGGTCCACTGTGGGGACTCCACTAGTGGTCTGTCACCACCCCTCGGACAAGGTCTGTTAAGCAGGCATCTCCCGGCATGCACTGTAGCAGGCATATTGAATTAAATTGAATGGTCTGTTCGGGGGTATACTTAGCACAACGATTTTGTGTTATTAATAATATGCATATTTTTCTTCTGTGCTGCATAAGTCCAAGTTCTGCATCTACATCTGTCCACACCATATAGTACATTCTGATGAAAAAAATGGTTATAAGGTTCAACGAAGGAAAGAGGCGCCCTGGTGTAATAAAAGCATCTAAAATCAGCTTTATAACGATAGGTAATATGAGGTTGCTTACCTCAATGACGAAATCTCTGTCATTAATACAAAAGATTTTTTATTAATTAGCAATTGCTAATTAATAAAAAATCGTTGTGCTAAGTATACCCCCGAACAGACCTTGTCCGAGGGGTGGTGACAGACCACTAGTGGAGTCCCCACAGTGGACCCTGTCCCCCATTTTCCAATAAGAGAGCGACCATCCTTCTGGTCCTGGCTAGGACCACCCCGAGTGGAGTTGGGTTTATTGTCTCCACCTGCTTCCTGTGGTTGGTTGCCCCCAGCAACCTTCCTTTGTAAGTAGTGCCTTTTAATTCATTTTTTTCCATTACGATTACTGACGTATTGCACTACTGGGCTCCCGTCTTTTGTCTCCTGTGCCTTTTTCTACAGGGTGCTGAACCACCCCTACCACAATTACTGGTTATAAGGTTGCACACATAGCACTAGAAATATTAGATATAAGTTCAATATATACTCCATATACTAAAATGTCTTAATATGCCCAATACAATGTAAAGAAGGGGTGCGCTTGCTCACAAAGGCCACATATAATCTGCCAGAAAGTTCTGGCCCCAAAAAAGCAGCGCTCAGATCCGGTCTCCTTGTGTATATAAAAGAATGTCCACAGAGGTCTTGGATCATCCTAGAATAAAAATATTTGGTATTGCTTTTAAAAAGATGAAATTTACGGTTTTAGACTGTGAGTTTGTTTCGGCCTGTGTTTTAAAACTTTACTTAAAGTGACAGTGAACCGGAAAAAAATGATGATATAATGAAGTATATGTGTAGTATGGATAATTAATAGAACATTAGTAGCAAAGAAATTAGTCTCATATTTTTATTTTCAGTTCGTTTTTTTTATAACCTTGCATAATTCTCTAATATTTGCAATTTACACGCTACACTCAGCATTCTAAATGATTTCACAAAGCAGGCTAATGAAGTTTTGAACTTTACTCTGCAGAAAAAAACAAAATACAGAGACAGACACTTGAGATAATAAGCTTCAGAAGACAGAGCTCTCTGCGACTTTGAAAGTCATGGAGCTCAGATAAGTTATTTTGCTTAGATAACAACTGGAGTTTAACTCTTCCTGTACTGGAAACAATATTAGACTCATAACTCTCCTGCTAATGTTTTATTTGTTAGATGTACTACACTTACAATCACATCATAAGTTTATTTGCACTTCAGATTCAATTTAAGGAGACCTGCCCAGGTTATTGGAAGACTGATGTGCTATTTACTCAGGTGGGAATATGGTGAGTGTAACCTACCTGGGGGAGGGTGTATTTCTCCTTGAGTGCTCTATTGAGCGTTTCCTGGTGAAGACACGGCTATATGTTGTTTTTCTGTGTCTCAGGCACTGTGTGCAGTAATTTTTTATTCTAGGATGATCCAAGACCTCGGTGGATATTCTTATACTGTATACACACACAAGGAGACCGGATCTGAGCGCTGCTTGTTCGGTGGATAGAACATACAGTACATTCACCCTTATTAACAATGCACACGGTTTGTGCATTGCACGGCTATAATTTCTGCAAAAAATACATTTAAACTACTTGGCTGGTTGACCTCGGGCTTCATTTCCTGTCAAGATGACAGTTCAGTTTTATTGGAAACATAGTGGTCCAAACTCCTCCCTCTATTGCATCACCGCCTACATGAGATTTCCTGGAAGGAGCTGGGTCGGGCAACCGCCAGTGTCTTCCTGTGTGCCCGCTGGAACCCCACTGGTCCTTTTCTTCTGTGGAGAATTTAAAGTACACCAAGCACCAGTACACTTTTTGTTTTTGCAATGAATCTCCCCATAAGGGAGGTTCGTACCATAGTACACCATTGGGGGGCCGGGGGTTAGGGGGACACCACTGCTTACATACGGGAGGGAGGCTGCTTGTGTAGCTCCCATCCCTGTGAAGGTCGCCATTCCCGGCATGCACTGTAGCAGGCATCTCCCGGCATGCACTGTAGCAGGCATCTCCCGGCATGCACTGTAGCAGGCATCTCCCGGCATGCACTGTAGCAGGCATCTCCCGGCATGCATTGTAGCAGGCATCTCCCGGCATGCATTGTAGCAGGCATCTCCCGGCATGCATTGTAGCAGGCATCTCCCGGCATGCATTGTAGCAGGCATCTCCCGGCATGAATTGCGGCGGCATCTCCCGGCATGCATTGTAGCAGGCATCTCCCGGCATGCATTATAGCAGGCATCTCCCGGCATGCATTGCGGCGGCATCTCCCGGCATGCATTGTAGCAGGCATCTCCCGGCATGCATTGCAGCAGGCATCTCCCGGCATGCATTGCAGCAGGCATCTCCCGGCATGCACTGTAGCAGGCATCTCCCGTCATGCACTGTAGCAGGCATCTCCCTGCATGCACTGTAGCAGGCATCTCCCGGCATGCACTGTAGCAGGCATCTCCCGGCATGCACTGTAGCAGGCATCTCCCGGCATGCATTGTAGAAGGCATCTCCCGGCATGCATTGTAGAAGGCATCTCCCGGCATGGCTTGTAGCAGGCATCTCCCGGCATGCATTGTAGAAGGCATCTCCCGGCATGCATTGTAGCCAGGGCCATATTTGTTCTCTTTACTGCCCAAGGCCACTGTCACCAGCCACCCCCCTTCGGTATAGGTAGCCAGATGAGCCCTCCCCTCCAGTATAGGTAGCCAGATGACCCCACCCCTTCCCTTTAGTATAGGTAGCCTGATGACTCCCCCTCCTCCCCCAGTATAGGTAGCCTGATGACCCCCCAGTATAGGTAGCCAGATGACCCCTCCCCCTTTCCCTCCAGTATAGGTAGCCAGATGACTCCCTTAAAGAGACACTGAAGCGAAAAAAAATTATGATATTATGATTTGTATGTGTAGCACAGCTAAGAAATAAAACATTACGATCAGATACATCAGTGTAATTGTTTCCAGTACAGGAAGAGTTAAGAAACTCCAGTTGTTATCTCTATGCAAAAAAAGCCATTAATCTCTACGACTTTCAAAGTCGTGGAGAGGGCTGTCTTATGAATTTTATTATTTCAACTGTTAGTGAACAAATTTCTTTTTATCTGCTAGAGGAGAGGTCATTAGTTCGCAGACTGCTCTGAAAGAATCATTTTGAATGCTGAGTGTTGTGTAATCTGCACATATTAGAGAATGATGCAATGTTAAAAAAACACTATATACCTGAAAATAAAAATATTAGAATATTTTCTTTGCAGCTAATCTTCTAGTAATTATGCATAGTACACAACCAATTCATTATATCATTTTTTTTTCGCTTCAGTGTCTCTTTAATCCCTCCTTTTCCCATCCCCCTTTTTAGTATAGGTAGCCAGCTCACCTTCACACCACATCAGTGTCACTCATTTCTCCGCTCGACTCCAGTGCAGAAGTTTCCTCTTCCTTTCCGTCTCCAATGCTGCCCAAATCCATATCCGCCGGCCACAATGCAAACATGTACAGAGAGCAAGGTGGCTGCTGCACAGGCGGCTAGCAGCAGAGTACCGCGGTCAGGCACTCGCCTGATCTACCTGCATTGCAGCATTTTCAAGCTTGCAAATGCTGCACCAGTTTAGCCTGCTGCTTTGTCACCCTAGCTCCTGTGGTGCCCTAGGCCATGGCCTAAATTTGGCCCTGATTGTAGCAGGCATCTCCCGGCATGCATTGCAGTTGAGAGCACGCTCACAGGCAGATTATTCGAAGTACTGCCAGCTGCGGACGGTGATGGTGACCTTCACAGGGATTGGGGGGGAGGGGGGCTAAGCGAGCAGCCCCCCATAGGTAAACAATGTCAATCACCCTAACCCCCAGAACCCCAACGGCATACTGTATTAGGGACCTCCCTCATGGGCAATAGGAGAACAGAGGCGCCAGCAGAATAAAAGTGTATAAAACCTTTAAAATTTGCTAGGAGGAAGTTGTGGACTTACCTCCATAAAGCAGACACGAAAGACTGTCTGAAAAGTAGCAATCACATTTATTATATAGTACCCCAAAAGTGCAACGCGTTTCGCAGGCCAAGCCCGCTTCATCAAGCAATAAACGTGGGGACAAAACAGAATTTCAACAATAGCAGGTGTAGCGCCTCAGGCATTAATGGCATTATACATGATTTTAAATTACCAGCTATGATTTCCCAAAACATGGTCAGATGATTTAAGCTATATTTACTATGTTTACCAAAATATAGCCTAGTTGCACAGCACACTCAGATACGTCTTTATAGTCTGAGCATTTCACCTGCTGGCACAACAAGTTACCACATTCTATTCAGGCGCTCTATCAGATCATACGCCTTACACAGCGGTTTATATAGCAGGTCTGTAACCACAACAGCCAAAGTGACAAAGTACTGTTTTGTTTGCAGAAAGCAATTCAATACATATATCGTTTTTAGGGGGGGGGGGGGGGGGATATGTTTTCTTTCTTTACAAATGATTTAGTTTTCTTTTGAAATGCACATTCTTCGGGAGCCATTGTTGTGGTACACACCAGTTATGCACACTGACCACACAGGAGTGACTTAGTCACGGGGGTCACTACTGTCACAAAGGTAACTCGTCCTTTGAGGAATAAAGGGCTTTCAAGGTTTTCTGTCAACTTTAACAAACCCGTCGCCTTCTGTGGATTCTCTAGTTTGTTTAAATTTCAAAGGCCCTGCAGTCTGTATCTTGAAGGAGTTTCCTGTGCTTTCATCAGGTAAGCTTCAATGAGAGTCTGTGATCGTAGTTCTGTTCTGCAATAGAAAAACTTCATTTTTCTGCTCTCAGTGGCTGCCAGTCGTCAGTCAGCCCCGACAAGAAAGACGATTGTCAAACTCCGGAGGAGAGTCACCTCCTCAGCTGGGCTTCAACTGAGCAAGTCACAAAAAAAGGCATTTCCGATAATACCCGTCTCACTTTCTGAAACGACTGTAACAGCGACGTCTTACTTGCTAGGCTTTGGATGATTGTCCCATTATTTAAAGCGTACCTGAAGTCTTACAAACTAAAAAAAAAAAGATACACCAAAAAAAGAGATACTCATCTCAGTAGACAAGACACAGAACATTTATATTGCGCTTTCCTCCTGGTGAATTTCAAGTGATAGAGTTAGGGAGTCTTGCCTAAGGTTTCTTTACTGAGTAGGTGCTGGCTTACTGAACTGGAAGAACCTGGTCTCCTGTGTCAGAGGCAGAGCCCTTAAAGAGTAACTGTCAGGCTGCAAAAGCTAATTTAAACCTCTATTCTCCTGTGTTAAAACAGTTTAGAAGGAAGCCAAAAAGGCAATACTGAAGTTTAAAATCTCTCTTACTTTTTATGTGTGCTGAACAGCAAGGCTGTTATTCCGAAGCTCTTAAAAGTACGAGAGGCCGCAAAACATACTGCAAAGCTATCTGGGGTTGCTTCTTGCCACCTTGGGTCCTCCCCTCGGCTGCTAGTGAGAAGTTACAGGCTCAAGTTACAGCAGCTTGTAACTCAGCCCAGCTCACAGCACTGAAAAATCACGGCATATGTTCGGTTAGAGTAGAGTATACTGCATGAGTCCGCTAGTGTTCCTAGCCACATGGCTAATTAATATTCACTGCACAGTAGTGTTGTCCGGATCATGAACCATTAGGATCTTTTTTTGTGAGTCGAATCATCAGGAAGCAGGGAGGACATGACGACACGTTTGGCTTCATAGGAGACAGACAAACATGAAACCTGCCATGAGCTGTCAGGAGCATCATTCTCTGCAAATACTATATACAAATTCTGTGAAATCAAAACGTGGACAGTGAAATGCATATGTAATGTAAGTACAGCCAATATTTAGCTACTGATGTATGTGTTTTTTTTTCTCTGAGACCTTATACCTAACAGCTCCTCTTTAACCAGTACAGTAGACGGAAGTCTCTGGATACTCTAGAGGCTTCTCCGATCTTCTAAAATCTGTCTTTTCCAGCACTGGGTCCCTCTAAACATGTTCAACAAAATGGTCAAATACAGTGCGAAAGTTTGGGCATCCTTGTTAATCGTCATGATTTTCCTGTATAAATCGTTGGTTGTTACAATCAAAAATGTCAGCCTCTAAAAGCTTCCTGTAGGTTACAATGAGAGTCTGGATTCTGGTTGAAGGTATTTTGGACCATTCCTCTTTGCAAAACATCTATAGTTCATTCAGGTTTAATGGATTCCGAGCATGGACAGCTATCTTTGACTCTTTCAGTTATATTCAGGTCTGGGGACTGAGATGGCCATTTCAGAACTTTGTACTTGCTCCTCTGCATGAATGCCTTAGTGGATTTTGAGCAGTGTTAAAGAGAACCCGAGGTGGGTTTGAAGAATATTATCTGCATACAGAGGCTGGATCTGCCTATACAGCCCAGCCTCTGTTGCTATCCCAAACCCCTCTAAGGTCCCCCTGCACTCTGCAATCCCTCATAAATCACAGCCACGCTGCTGACAAACAGCTTGTCAGAGCTGGCTGTGTTTATCTCTATAGTGTCAGTCTGCTGCTCACCCTGCCTCCTGCAGAACTCCAGTCCCCGCCTGCATCCCTTCCCTCCCTGCTGATTGGAGGCAAGGGATGGGGGGCAGGGACCGGAGCTATGCAGGAGGCGGGGGAGCAGCTGAGACTGACACTACAGATGTAAACACAGCCTCACAGCACGGCTGTGATTTATGAGGGATTGCAGAGTGCAGGGGGACCTTAGTGGGGTTTGGGATAGCAACAGAGGCTGGGCTGTATAGGCAGATCCAGCCTCTGTATGCAGATAACATTCTTTAAACACACCTCGGGTTCTCTTTAAGGGCCGTTGTCTTGTTGAAAGATCCAGTCCCGGCGCAGCTTCAGCTTTGTCACGGATTCCTGGACATTGGTCTCCAGAATCTGCTGATACTGAGTGGAATCCATGCGCCCCTCAACTTTGACAAGTTTCCCAGTCCCTCCACTGGCCACACAGCCCCACAGCATGATGGAACCACCACCATATTTTACTGTAGATAGCAGGTGTTTTTCTTGGAATGCTGTGTTCTTTTTCCACCATGCATAACGCCCCTTATTATGCCCAAATAACTCAATTTTAGTTTCATCAGTCCACAGCTCCTTATTTCAAAATGAAGATGGCTGGTCCAAATGTGCTTTAGCATACCTCAAGTGGTTCTGTTTGTGCTGTCGGCAAAGAAAAGGCTTCCTCTGCATCACGCTTGCATACAGCATCTCCTTGTGTAAAGTGCACCGAATGGCTGAACGATGACAGTGACTCCATCTGCAGCAAGATGATGTTGTAGGTCTTTGGTGCTAGTCTGTTCTCACCATTCGTCGCTTCTGTTTATCCGAGATTTTTCTTGGTCTGCCACTTTAAGCCTTAACTTGAACTGAGCCTGTGGCCTTCCATTTCCTCAATATGTTCCTAACTGTGGAAACAACAGCTAAAATCTCTGGGACAGCTTGATGTATGCTTCCCCAAAACCATGATGGTGAACAATCTTTCTCTTCAGGTCATTTGAGAGTTGTTTTGAGACCACCATGTTGCTACTCTTCAGAGAAAATTAAAAGAGGAGGGAAACTTACAATTGACCCCCTTAAATAGTCTTTCTCATAATTGGATTCACCTGTGTATGTAGGTTAGGGGTCACTGAGCTTACTAAGCCAATTTGAGTTACAATTATTAATTCTAAAGGTTTTGGAATCAATAAAATTACAACAGTGCCCAAATTTATGCACCTGCCTAATTTTATTTAAACAATTATTGCGCACTTTCTGTAAATCCAATAAACTTCACTTCACTTCCCAAATATCACTGTGGGTGTCTCCTATATGATATATTTAACTGACTTTTTTAGCATAACAACCAACAATTTATACAGGAAAATCTTGACAATTAACAAGGTTGCCCAAACTTTGGCATCCCACTGTATATTGATGTACCAGAAGTAGATGCTGTACCATGGAAGCATAAGGAATTACGAGATGATGAGAGAGGTCTGCGATGTGTAAAATTAAATAAGATCTGTCAACACAAAAAAGTCATGGGAAAACTTTGGAGAAACATTTATTGAATATGGGCCTTGATGAGAAAGAAGTTTAGCCTTGCTCTAAAGCTCCAATTGCCTTTTCAGTAGAATGTGAGTAAGCCGTACTGCGCTTCCCTGGCTTGCTCCAACCCTCCTACGGCTACTGCTGACCATACCTTTCCTTTGCCAGAATCTACCCATGTGCATGTGTATGGTGACATCACTGCACACACGCTTCATCATGTAGCCACCTGGTTTGCCCAACCTGGGCAAGTACTTCTGCCCCACCCTCTGCACCAATGCTGGGGCAAAAAAGTGAGAGGTGGGAGGACGTAATGTATGGTTTTATGTGTATTCATTTAAAGAGAATCTGAAGTGAATTTAAAAAAAAGAAAAGAGATACTTACCTAAGGAGAGGTAAGGCTCTTGAGCCTAATGAGCCTTCCTGTTCCACTCACGGTTCCAGCGTTGGCTCCCCCGTTCAAAGCTCCTGCCGCGGGGGGCTTCGGATATCTTCAGGAGTCCGAGTGGGCGGCTCTGTACTGCGAGAGCGCGCACACACAGTACAGAGTGGCCTGTCTTTGGGAGCTCTCGGGCTCCCGAAGACTTCCAAAGCCTCCAGCATCAGCAGAGAGCAGTCTCCGACCCATCAATTGGAAACTGCTAACAGGGGACACAGCGCTGGAACAAAGGGACCATAGGAGGAAAAGGAAGGCCCTATAGTAGCCTTGCCTCTCCCTGAGTGAGTAGGTTTTTTTCTTTCTTTTTTTTAATTGCGCTTTAGACTCACTTTAACCATTACACAATGCAGCCACTGGATAAGAGACACATTTAAAATTCAGAATAAAATGAGCCTATTTCATTCACTGGATCTAAAAAACAATTTAGCATTTTACCTTTCAGAACAACTTTATTGACCATGGACAAAAACAACACAAAGCTGCGACCCTGTGTACAGCCCCAAAAGTTACAGGCATAGTTTACATATCTAAATCAGAGCTCAGGAAGGCTGAGAAAAATATCCAGCGGCATTTCCCAAGATAAGAAAAAATTCATGCAGCAAAAATTTCCCGAGCATCTTATACAACAAACTACTTTCATCCCTTTACCTGCAGAGAGGAACGAGTACAATTATCCTCAAACTGAAAACAACATGTCAAAGCATCGTAATCAACCTGAGAAACAGAACAACAAAAAACTATTCTCTTAACTTTCAACTAGATTATACCATAAAAACAGAAACAGGAACAAAAGCTGCTGAGGTCGCTTATTACGGTCTTCTGAGCCAGCGATGGCCAAAATGAGCCCTAGAATCTCATTTCATTGAGGTCAGTGGAACCATAAGAGCCTTTAGCATGTTGCAGGCTTTTAGTTTCCTATAAAATGTACCTATGCATGGAGTTGTGTGATTTTGCGAGAACCTTATATTATTAACCCCTTCAGTAACAGCGATCTCTGGCCTCTTAAGGAACAGAGACCGCTGGTACCAGAAACCGGCGCATGCAAACAAATCGCCATTACTTTGTTCACGCTGCACGCCCGTGGCCTCAGCCCATCCGAGTTAAGTCCCCCTTTGGGATCTTGGATGTTAGAATAAAAGCTGCCACTGCATGCTCCTGTCACTGCATGCTCCCATCTCTGATGCTCATGCACCAATAAAAAAGTGGAGGATTGCTGCTGTAGCAAATAGCAGCAATCATTCATGAACATGTAAAAAAAAAAGTTTTTTTTTTAAACCAAGTTAGAGTGTCACACGAAAATTAAAGTGACCCCCCCTCACCTCCCCCGTAGCGAAGTGTTAGCCCCTACCTAATTAACCCCTTGCATCACCTATACTTGACCTTAAAGGGACTCCGAGCACCTCTCATGGGCATGCCTTTAAGACTCTAACCAGTACTGCAAAGTACCTAAAGATGCATACCAGTAGCTTGTGCTCTCCTCTTTCATTTGATGCACGAATCGCCACTCTACACCAAATAGTTTTCGTTCGATTTCAATTTAAAAATTGACGCTGCCATCTTGGCTATGTTATAACTTCCGGGTCACCCCTGTCTTCTCTGTTAGAGAAATGCATCACTGAATGAAGCAGGAAGAGGAAGTGACACGCATGGCCATTGCAAGAGGCTCCACCAGAGGGGTCATAGTACAACTTTGTTGGAAGTCGTCTGGCTTAAAGGCATGCCCATGAGAGGTGCTCTGAGTCACTTTAAGATTCATGAACACCTGTAGTTACTGGCGCTCGTAGTGTTCAGATGCGATCACTAGGGCGACTGTTCAGGGACCCAACACTGTATAGATGCATTGCTGTGCTGCTGTCTAACAATGTATCAGTACAGCACTGGGGTCACCAAGCTGTACCTCCTAGCAATCACATCCCATCGCTACAGACTGGTGATAATGGTACGCTACATGCTCAACTAATGATAAAATATGGCACATGTGGTATAATTGTAATCAGGATGATACATATTATATAATTTTAGGTGTTTTATAGCTGTGCCTCTTTTCATGTGACAATTAGGAAGGGTGAAATAAGAAAAAAAATACTATTTTCTGCATTTATGCCTAATTTTCCCCTGTAAAATTACCCAAAGAAAGCCTAGAATGTCTCAAAAAGAATATATGTATCACTTTGATAAGTGATAAAAAAAATAGTTATTGTTCTATTGATACACATACATGTAAAAAGGGCACCGCAAAAATTTGGGCGCAGGGTGAAGAGGAAAATCGTCTCACCGTGGTGGCAAATTTCCTGGCGGCGATACTTACTATTCCCTCTAAGACGCCGTACAGTGGAAGTAAGATGCAATTTGGCTTCCAGCTACTGCTAGCAGCCAAATTGTGCAGTTTACAGCCTATGGCAGTGCGCAAATATCCACGGCCCCACAGCACCCTATTTACCTGTCTCGATCGATACAGCTGAAATGCCAAAATGGTTAGGAGCCTTAAGGGTCCTTTTACATTATCATGCTGCAGTAAAAATGCACCGCAGCCCAAAAAAAAGCTGCACGCACAATTTTGCCACACTGCAACAAAAGAAAAATATTAAGACGCCACTTCTGGTGCACTTCTGGGAGTCCAAGGGTAACGTACTGCAGGTTGTGCGGCACTTCTGCGGCACCCAGAGCACTTCCCTCACACTGCAAACCAAACAGAGTGGCATGTCAGACTTTAACCTGCTGAGCGGTCTGGACGAGCTCAGCTCGTCCAACACCGCCAGAGGCTGCCGCTCAGGCCCTGCTGGGCCGATTTTCGTGAAATAAAAAGCAGCACACGCAGCCGGCACTTTGCCAGCCGCGTGTGCTGCCTGATCGCCGCCGCTCTGCGGCGATTCGCCGCGAGCAGCGGCGAAAGAGGGTCCCCCCAGCCGCCTGAGCCCAGCGTAGCCGGAACAAAAAGTTCCGGCCAGCGCTAAGGGCTGGATCGGAGGCGGCTGACGTCAGGACGTCAGCTGACGTCGATGACGTCACTCCGCTCGTCGCTATGGCGACGATGTAAGCAAAACAAGGAAGGCCGCTCATTGCGGCCTTCCTTGTTTATTCTGGGCGCCGGAGGCGATCGGAAGAACGCCTCCGGAGCGCCCTCTAGTGGGCTTTCATGCAGCCAACTTTCAGTTGGCTGCATGAAATAGTTTTTTTTTTATTTAAAAAAAACCCTCCCGCAGCCACCCTGGCGATTTAATCAGAACGCCAGGGTGGTTAAAGAGACACTGAAGCGAAAAAAAATTATGATATTATGATTTGTATGTGTAGCACAGCTAAGAAATAAAACATTAAGATCAGATACATCAGTGTAATTGTTTCCAGTACAGGAAGAGTTGAGAAACTCCAGTTGTTATCTCTATGCAAAAAAGCCATTAATCTCTATGACTAAGTTAGTCGTGGAGAGGGCTGTTATCTGACTTTTATTATCTCAACTGTAAGTGAACTGTTTTCTTTTTATCTGCTAGAGGAGAGGTCATTACTTCACAGACTGCTCTGAAAGACTCATTTTGAAAGCTTAGTGTTGTGTAATCTGCACATATTAGAGAATGATGCAATGTTAGAAAAAACACTATATACCTGAAAATAAAAGTATGAGAATATTTTCTTTGCTGCTAATCTTCTAGTAATTATTCATAGTACACAACCAATTCATTATATCATTTTTTTTTTTCGCTTCAGTGTCTCTTTAAAGCGGATCCGAGATGAACTTTTACTCATTGCATAATCGTGTTCCTTTACTATTGTTTATAGGGCATTCCTCAAGCCAAATACTTTTTTGTTTTTGTTTTAATACTCTAATTCCCTATAAACTAAACAAGCCACGCCCACAGGTTTTCAGAGAGCCAAGGCACTTTTGGACAGTAGCAAGGGCTCATGGGAGCTCAGTCTGGGCAGGAGGAGGGGGAGGTATTACTAGCCAGAGATTTCAGAGGCAGAAGGGAAGAGGGAGGAGCAGGGGGATTAGGTTTTTTCACAGTCTGAGTGCTGATGGTGCAGTTAAGCCTGCCTCTGTGTAATGTTTACAAACAAAATGGCTGCTGTCATTGTATCACAGGAAGAAATAATCATATTCTTTTAAAGCTGTTTCCAGCTAGATTTGCTGTGTAAACTATCTAAACTTTAGATAAGATATATAGACAAGTTACTTCTTATAGTTATTTTTTCATCTCGGATCCGCTTTAACCTCCTTGCCGGTTATCCCGAGCTCAGCTCGGGGTAACCTGCCGCGGAGGATTCCTCAGGCCCTGCTGGGCCGATTTGCATATTTTTTTTTTTGTTACACGCAGCTAGCACTTTGCCATTGCGTGGTTAGTATACAAGGGTATAGGAGTTAAAAGAAAAAAAAGTTAAGCTTTTTTTCCCTGGGGCTTCTTCCAGCTCCTGGAAGTCTGTGGTCCCTCGCTGCAGTTCCACAGACAGTTCCGCAAATACATTTCAGACGGTATATCTACTTTCATCAGAACTTCAGTTCCTGCCCAGGGACATAGATATTAGTCTATTGAATCGAATGGCTGCTGTGCGCATTTTTGTCGCTGCCCATTGTTAGTGGGCAGATCAGTGAATGGGAACACCGTTCCCATTCATTGATCTAAGTCCCTGTGTCAATGATTGCAGGAATCAATGAGATGCCTGTGGCCATTTATTTATTTTAAGTATTTATATATGCCAACATATTACGCAGCGCTGTACAGAGAATATGATCTTGTCACTAACTGTCCCTCAGAGGGACTCACAATTTAGTCCCTACCATAGTCATATGTCTATGCATGTATCTTTAGTGCATGTATCATAGTCTAGGGCCAATTTAGGGGGAAGCCAATTACCTTATCTGTATGTTTTTGGAATGTGGGAGGAAACCGGAGTGCCCAGAGGAAACCCACACATACACAGGGAGAACATACAAACTCCTTGCAGATGTTGACCTGGCTGGGATCTGAACCGGGAACCCAGCGTTGCAAAGCGAGAGTGCTAACCACTATGCCACCGTGCTGCCCTGTCATTGTGTTGAAAATATGAGCTTGTAATTAGTGTTGGACGCGAAACTGAAAAATGCACCTTTATTTCAAAATAAAATATTGGAGTCATACATTGCACTAGAGAAATATTTTAAACATTGCAATAACCGGGACAAATGAGCAAATAAAATGTGTGGGTTTTAATTATGGTAGCATGTATTATTTTAAAATTATAATGGCACTATAATAATGATTTTTTTTCAATTTTTTTCCTTATTTTTCCTGTTAAAATGCATTTGGAATAACCTAATTCTCAGCAAAATGTGCCACCCAAGTAAAGCCTAATTGGTGACGGAAAAAAAAAACTAGATATGGGTTGTTTTGCTGTGATAAGTAGTAATAAAGTTATTGGCAAATGAATGGAAGGAGTTCTGACAGGTGAAAAATGCTCTGGTACAGAAGAGGAAGAACCCTCAGTAGTGAAGTGGTTAAAGGTTATTAAGCTGTTGCACATCTTTTAGCGCAGAGAGGAAGTTCTGAGTTCAGGTCCGCTCTAAGGGGTAAAAACCCCAGAACCTGAAGTGGTTAAGTGAGGACACCTCTGCAGATGAACCTCACCTCATCAAGAGTTCCCCTCCATTTGTTACTTCTAATGAAAAGGGGCACACTGACTGAGATCTTCCTAAAAGCACAATGATGTCTCAAGGGAACCTAAACTGAGAGGGATGTGGATCTCATTAGCTGCAGTATTGGCTGAATAACACACCTGAAACAAGCATGCAGCTAATCCAGTCTGACTTCAGTCAGAGCACCTGATCTGCATGCTTGTTCAGGGGCTGTGGCTGAAAGTACTGGAGACACAGGATCAGCAGGAGAGTCGGGCAACTGGTATTATTTTAAAAGGAAAAATCCATATCCTTCTTAGTTTAGGTTCCCTTTAAATCACGTCATATTCACCCCCATCACCGTCTTACTCAATAGCCAAAGAAAGGGCCGTCTGCAAATTTCCAACCCAGAAATAAAGCTCTATTAAGGGTCGAAAAGCTGTCATGGCTAATGAAAGATCTTGCGTCAGCCATTGAGGATGTATTCTAAATGCCCAGTCTACAAGAAAAGTTTAGTAATAAGGCTTCGCTCTAATGTCTGGTAAAAGGAGAAGCAATTTTGCTTCTCCTATTAACCCAACACGATTACAATTGCGTACGTAATGGAAAAGTGCATGGAAATAGCCTCTCAGGAAGCAGAGGGATGGGGAGAGGCTAGAAATGCTGTGCAAACAACTTTGGTCAAAGCGTCTGAAGCGCCTGTAGGCCGCAGAGACCGGTGAAGGGTAATTTCTTCTGACTCTTACAGAAAGTAAACATGTTATACCTTCCACTGACATGAGGAGCACCAATGAGGGAAACCCATTTCTGATGCTCTATGCTGTATTTCTTATTACAAGAAATGGTCAATCTGAAGCTGATGCAAATTGTATGTCAATTTTATGCAATGCTGTTGCATCTGTACATTTCCAAGATGCATACTACCGTATTAGCATGAACTCGTATTTGTTATAATCTCACTAACAATTCCTATCTCTAAACTTTCCAGTTTTCTGATAAATTTAGTTATTTACTCTAAAGAAACACTGGGCCAGATATATTGGAGTTCTACAAAGTTGTCGCATCATTGAAGAATGTACGGGACCCAGAAACCCTGGCCGGACCCAGGACTATCTGGCATATTCAATGTCCAAAGGGCGCCAAGTAAATGTGTACACCGGGAAAATGTCTCTAGTAGAATTGTAGAGTGCTAATTACATAGTAAAATACTGGTATACGTTACTGATATTTTACTATAGCTATACATAACCCTATTCTCACACAGAGCCGTCCCTCTACTGATGCCTAACCCTAACTGACCCCCACTGCTGATGCCTAACTGGCCCCTACCAATGTCTAAACCCAATTTCCTCCCCCCTGCCGTTGCCAAATCGACCCCCTACCAATGTAACTCTAATTACCCTCTGCCCCCCCCCGGCGATGGCCAACCCTAACGTTCCTCACTGATGCCTAATCCTAACCACCCCCTCTGCCGATGACCAACCCTTACCAGTACCCCTTTGACACCTATCCCTAACTCCCCCAACAGATATGTCTAACCTAAACTGCCCTCCATGCAAGACCGCCAATATATGCATCGCATTCAATGCACAAAAGCGAAAAGATGTTGGGCGTCGCAGAAGTTTGGCCATACAAAGTACAGCTATTGGGGCCAGAGATGCCCGATAAAATATGTAATTTGTAATGGTGCCTATGGCGACACCCAAACTTCCACAGTGCCTCTGGTGCCCAATTTTTTGGCATTCCAAAATAAGACCCTTTTTTAGCACTTTGTGGTAAATAGATATAACATTTATTTTACTGGTTTACCTGGGCAACAGCAGATATCTGAAGCGCTCGTGTTGAAGGGTGCTTCCGGATTCCACCAGTCCCCAGTCCTTAACATGGGCAATGGGTGTTTTGCAAAGCAAGAGGTGGGGGGACAGGCCAGGATTTACATCACAGGAGCCTATAAGCACAGAAGGTTTGCCCTCCATGAACCTACAAACCCCCACCGAACTGCACCGCAAGTGTGCTGGCTGGACCAGCTGTCACTTCTCCCTTATTTCCCTTTTCTGGCGTAGGTAGCTACAGGTGCCGTTTAGTAATAGGTAGCCATAGGTACTCTCAGTATTAAAGCGGACCCAAACCAAACTTTTTTTAATTGAAAATATTGAGTTACACCACTCTGACACATACAAAGATAAATAAACACTCCTTCAAACCTATGAGCATTTCAGTGCATGCTTGTCACCCTTCTCTTTTAATAACTAGGGTTATACTGGGGGCAACCATTAGCAATTCCTCCATTGCCGGACACCACCTACTCCACCAGTTTGCCGGATTTTGTCCCGGCAATTTGAAAGGAAGGGAGGGGTTCCTCCAATAAATGTAAAATATTTTATATTTGTCATCATGCAGCTGAAAAAAGGCTGCTATTTATTATTATAATTTAAAAAATAGATTTTATTTCTGAAATCTTCTATTTTTAATTTGGGTCCACTTTAAGTAGCTAGTGGCGACTGGCGACCCAAAGTATTAGGTAGCTAGAGGTTCCCCCAGTTGAAGGTAGATCTTGTCAGTGGAATGCTGAGAGCCAGGTGAGTAACCTCTCATTTAAACTCGACTTGGGACTCTGCACAGGGAAAGAAAAGAGGGAGGCACTCAGGGAGGGGAGTGAGCCGCCTTTCCATCATCAGGCGCCTGTAGGCATGTGCCTACAGTGCCTTACGGCGAATCTGTTCCTGTGGGGAGATTTTTTTTAGCCTTCCTTTCATGGTACTACCTAATTTCATGTATTAACTATGCAGCTGGCAATGTCGTAACTATAAATCATGGTGCCCCCCAGCAATACTTTGACGGGGCCTCCCAATCTTCACACCCTTTACCTTGCCTACCCTTGGTGACTCACACCTTGGGGACTCATCTTGCAAGGGTCATAAAATAAGTGTGGCCATCATTATCTTCACATGGATGGACCATGAGGGAGTGAAGTAGTAGTTGGGGCCCCGTTACAGCTCTGGTGTGTGTGTGTGTGGGGTAGTGTTGGGCGAACAGTGTTCGCCACTGTTCGGGGTTCTGCAGAACATCACCCTGTTCGGGTGATGTTCGCGTTCGGCCGAACACCTGATGGTGTTCGGCCTTTTAAGTTCGGGTTCGCCCCGAACTTCTAATGGCCGCCGAACAGGGCCGAACAGGGCCCCTGTTCGGCCGAACAGGGCCCTGTTCGGCCGAATACTGCCCCCCTATGGGGTCGCAGGCATAAGGGGGGAGCATGCCCCGATCGCGGGGGGGGTCGGAAATTCCCCCCACCCCCTCCGCTAGCGCTCCCCCCTCTGCCCGCTTCCCCATTCAAAAGTTTAAGCAAAGTACCTGTAGTGGATGGCCTGGCAGTGGGCGGCACTGTGGAGTGAGGAGGAGGAGTCCGGAGAGTGACAAGTTGAGGGAGGCCGGGCAGCGGGCGTGAGGTCAGAGAAAGGGCGGAAGTACCACAAGGGTACTTCCGCTGAACCGCCCGCTGCCCGGCCTCCCTCAACTCGTCACTCTCCGGACTCCTCCTCCTCACTCCACAGTGCCGCCCACTGCCAGGCCATCCACTACAGGTACTTTGCTTAAACTTTTGAATGGGGAAGCGGGTAGAGGGGGGAGCGCTAGCGGAGGGGGTGGGGGGAATTTCCGACCCCCCCCCCCCCCCGCGATCGGGGCATGCTCCCCCCTTATGCCTGCGACCCCATATGGCCCCCAAAAGCTGGATGTTCGGAAAGTTCGGGGTTCGGCCCGAACATGCCGAACATCTCGGCCATGTTCGGCGAACTTTCCCGAACCCGAACATCCAGGTGTTCGCCCATCACTAGTGTGGGGTCACTATTTTGGGGGGCTTTTGTGGGAAAACTGTCAGAGACAAGGTTTATAAAATGCCCCTGCAAGCTTTAATGTATCGTAGCAGCATCAGAAGATGTATCCGATGAACACTGCTCTGGTTGAGTACAATGAAAGGACCATTGCGGCTTTAGCACGGTATAACTGCAGTGAACACTTTGTACTCTTGCCTCTCTCGCTGCACTCTCTGAATGACCCCCCAGAGCATCATGTTTTATTGATCAGTGGTTACTGTCAGCCATGAATATGATGTGATCGTTTTAAATCGCTACTTGGAACACATAATGGATGTTGCGTTCAATCCATGGCGTTACTTTGGGGAGATTGAGGAATCTGTTTCAGAATCTTACGTGCTTCTTGCTGAGGTCTAAGAGTAATTCTGAGGTTCAGAATTAATACATTACTGTCTGTCCCTGAAATCTAAATCCATATGTTCCCATATGTACGCATATCACTCAATGCTGAACAATAACTTTTGTCCATTTCATGTCTGTAGTTACATAAATATATTTAGTTTCAAAGACTTTTTTATTGAGTAGCAACGAAAACATGTGAAAACATATAAGTACATGTAAAAAATTTTGAGAAGTACAGGCTATACATAGGTGAAGTTTGCCAAGACAAGGATATCTGGTTCCAAACCCAAAAATCAGGTTTATATCAAAAAGATACAGGCTAGAATATTCTGAGGACATACAAGGTTTAGCACATTACATACATAAATATATTTAAAGTGCAATCTTAGATCTAGAGAGCAAGCTGTCCTCCCCCTACCTTATTACCACACACATGAGGTTGTTAGTACAAAAGTGGGAGGGCAACAATTCTGATACCGCCCAGTTTAGCTCTCCGTGGCCAGTACTGCAGCACTACAGCTCAGCAGAGTCCATCGCTGCTTAGTGTGTAAAAAATAATTGATCACACCTACACCCTCCCCAGTCACTTTATAAAAAGGTCAAAGGACCACTTTCACGAAAAGTTGAAAAAATTAAAACATGTGTAAACATATACAAATAAGAAATATTTTTCTTCCAGAGTAAAATGAGCCATATATTACTTCCCCCCTATGTTGCTGTCACTTACAGTAAGTAGTAGAAATCTGACAGAAGTGACAGGTTTTGGGCTAGTCCATCTCTTCATAGGAGGTTTCTCAGCAAGGCTCTTATTCTTTATAAAGAAATTCCCTGAATAGGATTTATACAAAGATGCTGGCCAGCCTCCCTGCTCGCTGCACACTATTCTGGCAGTTGGACTGAGCAACTGTTATTCACGAAGCGCTTTTGAAAATAAACAAAACCCTGAGAATCCCCTATGAGGAGATGGGCTAGTCCAAAACCTGTCGGTTCTGTCAGATTTCTACTACTTACTGTAAGTGACAGCAACATAGGAGAAAAGTAATTTAAGGCTAATTTTACTCTGGAAGAAACATACTTCTTATTTGTATGTTTACAAGCATGTTAAATGTTACTATTTTCGTGATAGTGGTCCTTTATATAATATAGTCTGGCGTCTTACTGCAGAGAAGACATGATAAAGCTTTTTTTAAAAAGGGAAGGTGTGAGAAGGGTGAATGGTGAGCAGGCAGGAACTGTAGCTGCAAAGCTGGACACTCATTACCTTCAGTAAATGATGCATTTTGAACAGAAAAATGTTTAGTAGAAACTTGGTCAACTCAGCAGTGGTGAAGCTACAGGCCCCATAACTCCAGGCCAGGGCAGACTCTGGACCTGCTCCTATCCTGCTCAAACAAGGCCAGTTTCCACTGAGCCAGGGTGCGTCCCGCAGGACGCCTGCCGGCACTTGCAATGATGCAAGTATGCATCTAAATTCCTGTAGCCGAGTAGGGATTTGGGTGCGTGCTGCAGTTAAAGTGTACCAGAGACGGTTTAAACTACAGATGTGATATCCGAAACCCACGCATCCTTCTGCAGTCTGCCGTACAGCAGCAATCAGTCTCAGTTGCGTTAGTCATGTGGACACAAGGGCGCTTTTCGTGCTACCAACGAGATACTGTTTGTCCCCTATCTTATTGCCTGATGAAGTGGGCTACGCCTGCGAAACGCTTGCATCATTTGGGGTACTTATAATAATGTATTTATTTGAATTGGACAGTTTATCGTGACGACTTTCCGGAGGTGAGTCCACCACTGCCTCCCAAGCAATTTTTAAAAAAACGTATTATCTTTTTATCCTGCTGGCGCAGGATAATTTAATTCCTAATTTAGATCCTTGGACGGCTTTTCCTTCCACAGATGTGACAATTACCGCCCCAACCGCCCTGCCCCCACACGTTAGAAATGCAATAACTACCCCACATATGACACACAGCAATCATCCCATATATAAACTGTAACAATTGCCCTCACATATCACTGATGTCAGTGGGCATTATAGATTCAGAGAACACCCCAATATGCTGCGGATTATCCCCCCAACAAAGTGCAGTCACCACACCTGACCATCATTGGTGTTCAGTGGGGAAGTGCACCTGTTCCTCATTATTCCTGCTCAGTGTGTGTGGGAGATGGGGGAAAGTGGCTCAAAGTTAAGGTGGCCATACATTGGCCGATTTGCCATCAGATCGACCAACAGATAGATCCCCCTCTGATCTAATCTGAATAGAGAGGGATCGTATGGTTGCCTTTACTGCAAACAGATTGTGAATCGATTTCAGCATGAAACCGATCACAATCTGTGAAACTGGCGCTGCCCCCTTCCCCCGCATACATTGCCTGATCCGGCCGGCGCGAATCCCCTGGTCTCCGCTGTCTTCTCCGTGCTCGGCACCTCTAGCTTCACTGAACTTCCTGCCGGGAAAGTTTAAACAGTAGAGGGTGCTCTACTGTTTAAACTTCCTGCCGGGATAGGAAGTTCAGTGAAGCTGGAGGAGCTGAGCACGGAGAAGAAGACAGCGGAGACCAGGGGACTCGCGCCGGCCTGAGCAGGTAATGTATTGCCGCTAGCGTCGGTCGTCGGGCATTCGAACGCTGCTATCGACGCACTCCCAACCCGCTGGCGATCGAGCGAAATCTTCCGCACGGACGGAACGACGGGAATCTTCGGGAACAATTGATTTCAGATGGAAATCGATCGTTCTGTCAGCGTTTGCGCAACGATTTCACAGCAGATTCGATCACTGTGATCGAATCTGCTGTAAATCGGCAGGAAAATCGTTAGGTGTATGGGCCCCTTTACAGAGAGTCTGAAACAGTGACAGTTTCAACACATGCAAAGTTTATGCAGATCATAGGATGTTTACACAGAGCTTCTAACAGAATCAATTAGCACAAGAAAGCAAGCAGTTCAATTAGATTGAGAACAATTGTTTTTCTTTGAACTGACTGAGCTACATCTACATGTTTAGAATTTTAGGATACTTTCATAAATCAAATATAACAATTTCTGATAGTTGCTGGAGTTTATATTTATGAAAGAGCCCATATATTTGTCGATATTTTCAGTTGATTCCACACAGATCCTATCTCGCTGATCTTCAATCATGTAATACAGATTGCTATTATCTTCTCCACTGTGTCCGTAATCAGACGCCATAAGGTGACTAGCCTGTGTGTGAATCTAAGGATTGTCTTCAGAAGGCTTGCTGAAAGGGATAGTCTACAAAGTCTACTGCATTTCCTGTAACTTTGTACATGAAGTCATCAGAACATTGCTGCAGACTGAGACATTTTTTTGCCTTGTGGCTCTACACACACACACTCAACTAATAACCACCTGCATCTCCCAGGCTGATCCACGATGACAGGGATTGTGGGGGCTATTGTTATGCCCCTGAGATTATTTGGGGGGGGGGGGGGAGTTAGCGTATTTCTGTGTGAGACCAGAAATCTAGATGGGACATAAGATATGTAGTGATGTAAAGGCCAAGCATTGAGTTTGATGTTGACGTAAAAAGGACGCAAGCGTAGGAATTTGCAATGAGGAACTGTGGATGTGTGGTAGGAGGAGTCCGTGTAGAAATTTACAGAAAGAGCATCAGATAAGGAGTGGTGGAGCGGACCAGAGTAGTGCGTTGGAGCAGCAGGTGAGAGGTTGTAAGCTTAAACCAGTGTAGATAGAATGGTGTGACACTCATGATAGGCTGCCTTGTCCTGTTATTCGTAAAACCATATGCAGCAGTAGTGAAGGAAATGCAACAGAAGTTCAAGATGGAGCAGAGTGTTCTGTACACGAAGATAGGCACAGAGTATAACAAGTTACAACATTTTACTGAAAGTGAACCTGAGCTCGGGTTCAAAACAAGTTCTTACCCTGCAGAGAGTGAAGCCTCAGAATCCTATTGAGGCTTCCCTCTCTTGTTGGCAGTCCCCCGTTGCAGCTTCACTTCCGTATTAATGGCTGCGCTGTAGCCTTGCGAACCCGTCTGCTCATGCGCAGTAGCATGATGCCTGCGGCTCCGTCTTACTGCGCATGCGTGGGCAGGATCAATCAGCTATTGCGCGGCCATGTACAAGGAAGAGGAGCTGCGCGGCCCCGCTCTGATTAGCGCCAATGCCTTGTCACTAATCTTCTGGGGGGTTGCTCTCAGTGATGGGGGACAGCAGATTAGAGAGGGAAGCCTCAATAGGATCCTGCGGTATCCCTCTCTCTAGGTAAGTATCGAGCTTCGGCTTGAAGAAAACATGCAGAGATAAATCCTACTCAACCATCGGGAAATGCAGCTTACTTAGAACAGAGAGGAACACAGATTGAATACAGGAAAACACAATACCATAGAGATCATTGCAGCGCTTAACATTTTACAGTGACATCTTGTGGTTGCTTTACTATACTGCAGTTTAGGTAATTCTTTTGATACTTCCAACAGTTAGGAGGTCTCAGGTAATCGTATTGGGCATATTTTGGAAATTGGTGAGTAAAAGTAGAAGGACCTTGAGATGTTATTATTTAGGGTGTTTAGAAGAGGGTGGAGTCAAAAGTGCCACTAAGAGGCAGATACATTATTGTGGGGGATCCTCTGGGTTGGGAAATGACTCAAAAGACACCTGAGGGGAGAGGGATATGGATGCTGCCATATTTATTTCCTTGTAAACAATGGCAGTTGCCTGGCAACCCTGTTGATCTTCCGGCATGCATAATGTCTAAGTCAAAACCCTGGAACAAGCATATGGCTAATCCGGTAAAACTTGAGTCAGCTGAGTCAGAGCACCAAATCTGCATATGCTTGTACAGGGTTCATGGCTAAAAGTATAAGAGACACAGGATCAGAAGGACAGCCAGGCAACTGGTGTTGTTTAAAAGGAAATAAATATGGCAGCCTCCATATCACTCTCACCTCGGGTTCCCTTTAAGTTAGATCTAAAGATGTCAGAGAGTAGTTTCAAATCACAATAGCCTCACATCAGTGAGAGGACTTGTCAATCACCTGTCCGTTTGTTTCTATCCACTATTTCTATCTGTCCAGCAGCTTTCTATATTTCTCCCTACAGGATCTATCCATAATCTCTTCCACTTCTCTCCCGTCCCTCATCTCTCTCCGTCTCTCTCTCTCTCTCTTTCGTCATCTCCTGATCAACATATAGTGAGAAGGAGAGGTGGTAAATGGAGCAGCAAGAACAGAAGATGGATCTCATTTTATTTTCTTATTGCGTGGCTGTGATTAGACTCCACTGCAGAGGGATCAGATAAGGCTGATATAACAACAGGTTCTGGAATAGGTTTTTCCTTATAAATATCCTATATATTTAAGCTGTGAATATATACAACACGAGACCTAGAATGCTGCTCCGTACTTACAGGCCAGGCTCTACACGGCGACTCTGTGACAATCTACAGGGATTCAGATGAAGAAAAACAAATCATAACAGCTGAATTTGAGTCAACCAAAACCTCTTTGATGTCTGGATTCCAATTTAGCCTCCGACTGAGTTCTAAGCAGGCACGAAATCTGTCCAGGTCTGTCTGCCGCAGCCAGGCCATAATGGATTTATCTTTCTCCTGCTCCTTTAAGACTGTCCTCATAATTCATATATGTTACGTGAACGGCCATTATTAGGGCAGGGCACATTGGCTCTCATTCACTGAAGCCAAACAAAAATTTGCTTTCTTAAAACAGAAAGAATTTGCGATAATTCAGGTTAGAGTGAGCTTGAAGCCAGAAAAATTTACTTATCTAGAATCAGGATGCCGTTCCTTTAAATTCAGGATGTCTTTCCATTAAATGCTCAGAAGGGTATTGTGGATGAAAAAAAAGGCAAAATGAAAATAAAATGTCTGTTATCCATGAATCACTTTAAAGCAGTGGTCCTCAAACTAAGGCCCGCGGGCCGAATGTGGCCCCCTGAGGCTTTTTTACCCTCCCACACACAAAATTTATTACCTATAGATGTGGTCAGCTACATCACTAAATATTGGTGGTCGACATATAGAATAGCAGTGCTGGCACAACCCATCCACATGGAAGCCAGAAAGCAGTTATTCGCTGGTTTCCAATCTAGCTCCACATTTGGTGACACTGCCGTCCAATTGGACTGCAGGTTGTCACCTGGGTATGCTTCACTGTCCGGCCTGCAAAGACTTCCACATTATTTTATGTATACTCCGGCCCCCCAGCAGTCTGACGTATGTTGACCCGGCCCTCGACCCAAAACTTTTGGGGACCCCTGCTTTAAAGTATCACAAAACAGCATAAAAACTTGTACTACTAACCTCCTCCTGCGATGTACAGTCACCAGATTTTTCAGGGCCCAACCTGGGACGGTGGGACGAAATGGGGGTAACGTTATTGCAGCGGTAAATGGGTGTGGCCATGACATGGTGTGGGTTGAGCTAACTGTACTGTAACAGTAATTCAAACACAGTGAGCCTAAGTTTCCTCCCAAAGTTAGGCTAAGTAAGTGACCCTAAAGGTAATTAGACAACGTTCCCCAGTGGTGAGGCTAGACACTATGGGATCACACAGAAAAATTTCCATGGGGCCATCCTATCTAGACACCCTTAATAAATTCTACCTGCTCGTACCCTATGAATAATGGGTTGATTGGTCAATTTACATTCTCATGCAATGCACACTGTGTACAGTCCATGAGCACTGAGGCAAAGTAAGAGGATGGAGCAACAAAGCACAGTTAATAGTGAACACATCAAGTAACACCTGGGTCCCCTCTTCTCCAGGGCCCCATAGCAGTTGCTATGGCTGCTATGGCTATTGCTACGCCTCTGGCGTTCTCCAAACACATAAGAAAGTAGCGTTTCCCCCATGATGTGGTTAAACAGAAGATTTGCATCATGGATGTGCAGACGCTAAATATGCAGAAACTGCGTGATGCTAGAACATCAATGTGACCAAAATCTCTGAGGAATGCCATGAAGAAGGCTGCTAGGAAGGCAAAAAAGTGGTCAAACACAGTAATAGCAAGATGTATCTAATAAAGTGGCCAAAAAAACATTTTTTTTCTGTCTTACTTTTGACTCATTTATTAGCATTCCATTTTGTAATCATGAGCCCCCAAAATGCCAAATGCTACAATAACCCCAAAAGTAGCAAATGCACCCAACTATCACCATTAAATAATAAAAGCGGCAAACGTTACTTCCGACACATGCATTGAGGCAGAGGTTACCTCTGGCACATGAAATGCAGCAAACATTACCTCCCACACGTTAAAATGTAGTAAACGTTACCTCCCACACATGCTAATGCATATGCAGCCGCTGCCCTTATACTAGCTATAGCGGGCGGAATTGAAACTCGGCTTAGAGGTGTGCAGGACCCTGAACCTAGAAGTGTCCCGGTCAAAGCTGAACATCTGGTCACCATATGCCATGGTAAACTATACTTTCTGTGTCCTCTTTCATTCCTCTGCCGATGAACAACAGTGCTTGGGCAAAGCCCCTCCCTTCAGGCTGCTGATTGGACCATCCAGATCAGCAGCTAATATTTTCTCTATCTGCAGGCCTTCTCCTTCCCCACTGTGAGTGCAGAGATTGTAGGGCAGAGATACACAAAGCTGATTTAGAGACTGATTTAGACGCTCAATTTAGTCAGGCCTCTTAATGGCACAAGTCAAATGATAAGCTTCCATAAGGAAGACAGCATTTAAGTTTTGCTTAAAGCAAGCCTAACCCAAGTAGAGGGAAGGCTTTAGATACCATAGGGCCATTGTTGATAATCACACCGTTGGGTACGGATGCACTAGCCTTTGGAACTAACCAGGGACACGAGTAGTTTAAAGGCTGCCCAAGGATTACCAAAGACCTAACAGGCCGAATACCGGTAACTTTTACTGGGCATGTCCATGGCCAGATTTCAGGCAAGGCCACAAATGCCATAGCCTAGGGCGGCAGGAAAGCAAGGGGCGGGATGTGTACAGCAGCAGCAGTTAGCCTGCCTAACATTCGTCCTGCTACACAGTTTGCACATAGCAGTGGGCGGCTACAAACAGCTCCATCTGGCACTTAGGGGCAGCGAACAAGCACTTACAGTGATCAATAAGTCACTCGTCGAATGTGCCACTCGCCAAGGAGCTTACAATCGAAACGCTGTCATCACTTCACTATCTGTCCTCAGAGGAGCCTGCAATCTAATCCCTGCCATGTTAAAGGGGAATTTTAGAATGCTGTTGGTCTGGGGGCAGCTGGTGATAGTGGGCCTTGGGCGGTAAAAAGTACAAATCCTGGTTTCCGATCAATATATTATAATTGCATTATTTATTTCACACTAGAGATGGCCCAAACAGTTCGCTGTCGAGCAGTATTCCGAGAACATCATCTGTTCGCATTTGTGGCGAACAGCGAACATTTGGTGTGTTCAATTCGCCCCCTATACATCATCGAGCTAAACTTTGACCCCTTACCTCACAGTCAGCAGACACATGGCAGCCAATCAGCGAGCACCCCCTCCTGGACCCCCGCCCCCCCCCTCCCCCATCAAAAAGCAGTTGTGGTGGCCATATTGAATTAACTCTCTGCTGATTGCTGACTGTTAGTGAGAGCAGGGTCAGACTTGCTGCAGATGGGTAGGGAAAGCATTAGCTAGGCCTGTGTCCTTGTTACTCACTAGGTGTGAAAGCAAACAGCCCTTTAGCACATCTGTCTCTTGTGTTTTTTTCCACAGCCCACTGACACCCAGAGCTGTGTGCACACTAATGCTATTGCATCATTAAGCTTGCAGGCACAGAACCACTCCAGTGCATTGTTATTTCACTGTATTCTAATAGTACTATAGCATTTTCTGTGTGAGACACTCCACAGCTCACTGACACCCAGAGCAATGCATAATGTTATTTCTGCCCTTTGGGGATTAAAACCTGATTCTGCGTCAACTCCGTAATTGTTGGTGAGACTTTTGGCATGGATCCCCCTCTGGCATGCCCCTGTCCAGGTGTTAGACCCTTTGAAACAAGGTTTTCCACCACTTTTGTGGCCATAAGTGTAGGTTTTAACATTTGCCTGCACATTGAAGTCTATGGCGGCTCGCCAGATTCACCTGTTCGAGAAAATTTTTCGGAAGTTCGCCTTCGCCAACAGAAAATTCTATGTTCGCGACATCTCTATTTCACACCATTTGAAGGATATAGCATATTACATCCAATGTATAAAGTATAAAATACTATCCCTGGGCTATGTTAGTATTAAACTAGCTGTGCCCTGTGCCTACCTCTGCTATGTACAATATAAGCTGTTGTGCCTGTACTGATAGTAAACTAGTTGCAGCGTGTGCTGATCTCTGCTACCTCCAGTATATATAGCATTAGCTGTTACTCTACTGTTAAGTAAACTAGCTGCAGTGTGTGCTGTTGACCTCTGCTTCTGTTAGGAATCCTGCTCTTTGTGGTTGCACCTAGCTACCTGAACCGTGGTATTATCTACGTTCACCAGCAGGTGGCATTGTGCAACATCTCATGGACATTATCTTGCCTGCAGTTTCTGGGTTTACCTACTGGTGGCTCTCTGTATCCGGATGGCAGTATTTTCAGTATTCACCAGCAGGAGGCCCTCATACAACCCATCCTGGACAATTGTTCATTATAACATCACCTGATTGTATTTGCATATAAGGACTCCACCCACCTCAGAACCTTGCCAGAACCTCAGTTCGGCTTGGTGCTCTTGCCGCTGTGTTTTGTGCTCCCCTGCTCTGATAAGCTTTGTTCTGATCTGACCTCCTGGCTATTGTTCCCTGCTTCTGAAGATCATTAAATTATTATCTACAGTATGTGAGAACTTGTTTTAATGAGCTCAGTCAAGTCTCATGAGTAAGCAGGTATAAGAGCTAGTGATGAGTCATTTCTTACTGCTAGCCATATGAGTGACGCGCTAAAATCAGGAACGGACATTTGTTGCATCATTTATCAGAAGTTTATTTTAAGACATTTTAACAATACTTAAAGATGAACTCCAGTGAAAATAATGTAATAAAAAGTGCTTCATTTTTACAGTAATTATGTATAAATGATTGAGTCAGTGCTTGCCTATTGTAAAATTTTTCTTCTCCCTGATTTAGATTCTGACATTTACCACATGGTGATATTTTTACTGCTGGCAGGTGATGTCAGTGGAAGGAGATGCTGCTTGCTTTTTGGCAGTTGGACCCAGCTGTAAACAGCTGTTATTTCCCACAATTCAATGAGGCTCACAGACAGGAAACTGTTCGGCCCATGGTCTTGACATTCCGCTGTGGGGAGGGGTGTCACCAGAATATTAGTCATACAGACCCAGCCGATGATCCGTTTGTGAAAAGGAATAGATTTCTCATGGGAAAGGGGGTATCAGCTACTGATTGGGATGAAGTTCAATTCTTGGTCACGGTTTCTCTTTAAGTGAAAAAAAGTTACCTAACTATGAAGAGGGGAGGCTGTGGATCCCACAAAGCCTTCCCGGGTCTCTCTCCTTCCCCTTGTTCCACGTCATGAAGTGGCCTGCTGTCTGGTAATATTAGCATCTCAGTAACCATCTTTAGCTGTTACATCTAATATTACCCAACCTCAGATTGCAAGAATGAACCTCTCCTGAGGCAAACCGTCTGTGTTACGGTTTGCTGCAGGTTTGCAGCTTTAATATATTTTAGCATAGAACGCTGTAATAACTTGATACATAATATCGCTAATAATACATTTAATATGCAAGTCAATATCTTCTGTATTCTACTTCCATCTCCCGTGAAAAGCTATGCTGGTCGCCTTAGAAGTCTGTGCTATTTGTATGAAAGGGGCGGTTTCTAAATAATTTTCTTGGGGGGCTCTTCTGTATATTCAAACTATAAAACTGATGCCCCATTCACTTACAGTGGAGGAAATAATTATTTGTCCCCTCACTGATTTTGTAAGTTTGTCCAATGACAAAGAAATGAAAAGTCTCAGAACAGTATCATTTCAATGGTAGGTTTATTTTAACAGTGGCAGATAGCACATCAAAAGGAAAATCGAAAAAATAACCTTAAATAAAAGATAGCAACTGATTTGCATTTCATTGAGTGAAATAAGTTTTTGAACCCTCTAACAATAAAAGACTTAATACTTAGTGGAAAAACCCTTGTTTGCAAGCACAGAGGTCAAACATTTCTTGTAATTGATGACCAAGTTTGCACACATTTTAGGAGGAATGTTGGTCCACTCCTCTTTGCAGATCATCTCTAAATCCCTAAGGTTTCGAGGCTGTCTCTGTGCAACTCTGAACTTGAGATCCCTCCATAGGTTTTCTATTGGATTAAGGTCCGGAGACTGACTAGGCCACTCCATGACCTTAATGTGCTTCTTCTTGAGCCACTCCTTTGTTGCCTTTGCTGTATGTTTTGGGTCATTGTCGTGCTGGAACACTGATCCACGACCCATTTTCAGTTTTCTGGCAGAGGTAGGGAGGTTGTCGTTCAGGATTTCACGATACATGGCTCCGTCCATTTTCCCGTTAATGCGATTGCGTTGTCCTGTGCCCTTAGCAGAAAAACACCCCCAAAGCAAAATGTTTCCACCCCCATGCTTGACGGTGGGGACGGTGTTTTGGGTGTCATAGGCAGCATTTTTCTTCCTCCAAACACAGCGAGTTGAGTTAATGCCAAAGAGCTCTATTTTGGTCTCATCAGACCACAGCACCTTCTCCCAGTCACTCACAGAATCATTCAGGTGTTCATTGGCAAACTTCAGACGGGCCTGCACATGTGCCTTCTTGAGCAGGGGGACCTTGCGAGCCCTGCAGGATTTTAATCCATTGCGGTGTAATGTGTTTCCAATGGTTTTCTTGGTGACTGTGGTCCCTGCTAATTTGAGGTCATTCACTAACTCCTCCCGTGTAGTTCTAGGATGCTTTTTCACCTTTCTCAGAACCATTGACACCCCACGAGGTGAGATCTTGCGTGGAGCCCCAGAGCGAGGTCGATTGATGGTCATTTTGTGCTCCTTCCATTTTCGAACAATCGCACCAACAGTTGTCATTGTCACCTTCTCTCCCAGCTTCTTGCTAATGGTTTTGTAGCCCATTCCAGCCTTGTTCAGGTCTACACTTTTGTCTCTGACATCCTTGGACAGCTCTTTGGTCTTTCCCATGTTGGAGAGTTTGGAGTCTGCTTGATTGATTGATTCTGTGGACAGGTGTCTTTTATACAGGTGACTAGTTAAGACAGGTGTCCTTAATGAGGGTGACTAATTGAGTAGAAGTGTCTAACCACTCTGTGGGAGCCAGAACTCTTAATGGTTGGTAGGGGTTCAAAAACGTATTTCACTCAATGAAATGCAAATCAGTTGCTATCTTTTATTTAAGGTTATTTTTTCGATTTTGCTTTTGATGTGCTATCTGCCACTGTTAAAATAAACCTACCATTGAAATGATAATGTTCTGGGACTTTTCATTTCTTTGTCATTGGACAAACTTACAAAATCAGTGAGGGGTCAAATAATTATTTCCTACACTGTATCTATGCTGTATGGGACTGCTCAGCTTTGCGCTCAAAATGCATGCAGCAGAGTGTTATGACAGCACACTGCTGCGTAGCGCAATAGTGTGACCATCTTGGCTGATATCCTTGCGTATCACTTGCTGAAAACCATTAAAGGGAAGGTCCAAGCAAAAAAAAAAAATGAGTTTCACTTACCGGGGGCTTCTACCAGCCCCATGTAGCCATCCTGTGCCCTCGTAGTCACTCACTGCTGCTCCAGTCCCCCGCTGGCAGCTTTCTGACCTCGGAGGTCAGGGCCGCATTGCATACATTTTTACACATTCCAGCTAGTGCAGGAACAAAAATGTATGCGTTGCACCACTAACGCGTAAAAATGTATATGTTAATGTTCCTGCACTAGCGGGAATGCGTAAAAATGTACGCAATGCGGCCCTGACCTCCGAGGTCAGAAAGCTGCCAGCGGGGGACTGGAGCAGCAGTGAGTGACTATGAGGGCACAGGATGGCTACATGGGGCTGGTAGAAGCCCCAGGTAAGTTAAACTCTATTTTTTTTGCTTGGACCTTCCCTTTAACCCCCTTGGCGGTATGAAAAATACCGCCAGGGGGAAGCGCAACAGTTTTTTTTAAATTTTTTTTTTTTTTTATCATGTAGCGAGCCGAGGGCTCGCTACATGATAGCCGCTGCTCAGCGGCATCCCCCCAGCCCCGCCGATCGCCTCCGGCGATAGGCGATCAGGAAATCCCGTTCAAAGAACGGGATTTCCTGGAGGGCTTCCCCCGTCGCCATGGCGACGGGGCGGGATGACGTCACCGACGTCAGCGACGTCGGGACGTCATTGGGAGACCCGATCCACCCCTCGGCGCTGCCTGGCACTGATTGGCCAGGCAGCGCTCGGGGTCTGGGGGGGGGGGCCGCGCGCCGCACCGGATAGCGGCGATCGGGCGCGCGGCGGCGGCGATCGGGGTGCTGGCGCAGCTAGCAAAGTGCTAGCTGCGTCCAGCAAAAAAAAAATTAAGTAAATCGGCCCAGCAGGGCCTGAGCGGCACCCTCCGGCGGCTTACCCCGTGTCACACACGGGGTTACCGCCAAGGAGGTTAAGCAGTAGTGTACTCAGGCCCTAAAGGGCTGCCTGCATTTCCCAAAAATAAATGATGGTATCTTGATCCGGTGATCCTATTGCAACGTGGAGTCATTGAGGAATTTCATTTACCAAACAGATTGGATCACACTTTTTAAAGATTTTTGCCTCCCTCTAGGTCTCCTGGAGAATCTGAGGGCGAAGTTTATTTCTTATACACGGTGGTGCGCAAAAGTATTTGGGCAAGAACAAAATATAAGGACAATCATCCAGATAAGCACAAAGTAAGACTCTGTAAAAGCAATTTAGACAAGACAAGGCACAGAACATTTATATTGCGCTTTTCTCCTAGCGGACCAGAAGCGCCAGATCTACAGCCACTAGGGCGCGCTCAGTAGTCAGTAGCAGTGTTAGGGATTCTTTCCTAACGTCTACTTACTGAATAGGTGCTGAACAGGAAGAGCTGAAATTCGAACCTGTGTCTCCTGTGTCAGAGCCCTTAACCAGTACACTTTCCAGCCACTGTTGGACAGTAGAAGAGGTAGAGGCTGGAGTACTTCAACTGAAGCAGTGGCCAGTCCAGAACTCACACCACAATTGCACTGAAATCTTGAGTCATGTCTTATATAAAGAGTTAGGCAAGCAACAAGTCACATCTAAGATATCCAGGGCCTGTTCTAGACTTGTTGCTGCCTAAGGCAAACTTGAGGATACGCTCCCCAACTTCTCAATTTAAAATGATCGCACAGCACAATTTGCATGGTACATTATACAGTAGCTGTGGTGTGAGTTTTGTTACGTAATGCTATTATGCCATGTAATATTTCTGCTTCATTTAATGTCCTCAGTCAGCAAGGGAGCATATGTAACATCCTGAGACATGACATGCAGCAGCTCAACACAATAACACACTGGCTGGCTGGGAGTCTGTGACAAACAAACTGCTCACCCTCAGCCAGTCAGCAGTCCTCCATTCCTTCTCAGTCAGGAAAGCAGCGCCACCTCCTCCCTTATGCTGTGCAAGTCAAATGAAACACTGCTGCTCTCCTGCTTCCCCCCTCCTCACACAGCACAACAAGCTGCTTTTCCCCAATGACAACCTCTTCACCTCGCTCTCCTCGCCCTTCTCCTCCTACTCTGACAGCATACTGTAAGTGTAAACACAGTACAAACATGCTGCCCCTGTAATCTCTGCTCTTTTTTTTTCATGAAACGTTTTATTAAGTTTTTTAAAATTGCAGTACATAAAGATAAATGCACAAAAAAGAAAACATGAGGTATTACAACATTGAAAAACGTTGATATAGTTGACATCTATGAACCTTTGTTTGCATTAACTTATTTAAAAGTGTATTCATTCCTGTACGTTTTGCTGTGATTTTTATCAACACTCGTATATAGTCATACCCTATAGTTGTGCACATGGATACCGCTACGGTATCCTGCCAACTCGGGGATGACAAGCCTCTTATTGACCCAGTGGGCTAACATGAGCCCTCAATAAGCTCAATTTATTTGAATTCAAAATCTGTGAGTGTTGTCTGTTTATACTTTATTTAGTAATCTCTGCTCTTGATGCAAGTGTTTCGCCTTGCTTCATGCGAGAACCGGCCCTGAAGATATCTTATGGAAACATCCAGGAAGATTGGTAAAGCAATTTCCCACTGTAACAATGGTAAGACTAGTGTGTTACTTATTGAAATATTTATATGCCACAATTACATTGAGTTATTTTGACTTTTTTTAATTAATAAAACAAATGTGAAAAACAGAAAAAAATCTTGACTCTTGTCCCACAACTTTTTCACACCGCTGCACGTATCTTGGTCATGCGTCTTAACTAACTGCATTCCTAGACTGTGGCTTTGACTAGCATTAACCTTTCTCTGGCTGACGGCAATAAAATACATTCACAGCTGCCAATCAGATGTAATAAATGCTGCCAGTGTATGCATGGCCATATGAAGCCAAAGATTGGCTGCAAACTGGGAAGATCATACAGGCCTCTGTACACAACGTAGAATGTTGCATATTTTTACCAATTCACTATAGGCTTGGCTAAAGATCTAATAGACCTTTCTAACAGTGCATTTTGAGAACCAAGACAAATCATGGAGATCCACAACCACTCAACATTTCAGTAGAAGTCCAACGGGAACCAAAAAGCCTCCTTGGTAGAAAATCTGTGCTCAGTGGAATTTTGCCATCTTAAAGAGACACTGAAGCGAAAAAAATATATATGATATAATGAATTGGTTGTGTACTATGAATAATTACTAGAAGATTAGCAGCAAAGAAAATATTCTCATATTTTTATTTTCAGGTATATAGTGTTTTTTCTAACATTGCATCATTCTCTTATATGTGCAGATTACACAACACTCTGCATTCAAAATGATTCTTTCAGAGCAGTCTGTGAACTAATGACCTCTTCTCTGGCAGAGAAAAAGTAAACAGTTGAGATAATAAAAGTCAGAAGACAGCCCTCTCCACGACTTTGAAAGTCATAGAGCTTAATGGCTTTTTTGTATACAGATAACAACTGGAGTTTCTCAACTCTTCCTGTACTGGAAACAATTAGACTGATGTATCTGATCTTAATGTTTTATTTCTTAGCTGTACTACACATACAAATCATAATATCATCATTTTTTTTCTCGCTTCAGTGTCTCATTAAAACAAGGAGATAATTGAGAATATTTAGATTCACATGAGCAAGAAATTATTCCCACAATGCATCAGTAAATATATATGCAAATCATTCCTTTACGTCCCTGAAATTGCCAGTCATACATCCAGAACTGCTGTTTTTCAGCATGTCTATACCCTGTTATTTTACAGAGCCCTATAGCCCTACTTGCAGACATGTTTTGCCTTTATTGATGCAAGCTATGAATCTATGGTGAGTAGGACTTGCAAGGAAGTGTTGCTACAGAGTATCGAGGCAAGTCATGGCAAGGCAAAACCAATAGTAATTTTGTGAAAGGTCAAAATTACCCCAAAAGCAGTTTTAATAAAAAAAAAATCTAAATATTTAATAATTAATATAAAATATTTGGCAATTTTCAGCTTCATGAGGGTAGGAGGTTACTCCCTTAATGTTTCATGTCAGTTAATGAACATCCTACCTCTCTGTCTCACAAGCCTAACTCAAGGAGCAATATCAATCCATATCTTGCACCGATGAAGGCGCACAAAGAGCCTGAAACAGCTGTCTGGACTGCAAGTGGATTTCTTGTAGGCTAGAGGCCTGCAATACACCAGCACTTCTGGATATAGGATCCTGGTGTTTCAATTACCTAATCGGAGGTGGTGCATGGGTTTAATTTCTTGCATGAAGCTGAATATTGTCAAAGACCTGTTTCAAGAAGGCAAAATTGTGTTTTTGGAGCATTTCGGCTCCTTCTAGCTCTCTATAAAAATTCTAGCGGTTCTGGATTGTTTTGTGACTAAACTGGGTACTCTGTAACTCCTCTTCTTCATAACATTTATCCACAGAACCCAATCGATCCACTTCAAAAAGACAAAATTGTATGCTTGTCTTACCTATGGAAAAAAAATCCTCTGTATGCAGAAACTAGAAACCTATATTTTTTTTTTTTGCATGAATCGTTAAAAGAAAAGGAACACAGCATCAAATGTCCAGATAGTGAAAAAAAGTTTGGGTACAAATTAATATTCCTAATATTCATTCTTAATGTGATCAGATTCATTTAGCACCATAAATTGAAATCGATGATTAATCTGAATTTAAAAAAAAAAAAACCTAAAAAATTGGATATTGAAAAATAAAAATATCCATTTTTTGCAGTGAACCAAACAAAGAGATTTGAGCTTTTCTTGTGCAGCATTTGTGATATCGCCCTCTCCCCGTACCTCAGCATTTTAATATTTATGTGCCTGGCTTCAGCTGAATATAAATGATAACCCAGGATTTTCCATATTGTATGGAGTCTATACAATATACTGCAGGAGCCTATGACTTAAGGGCACAGGATAATCTGTGCAAGGAGCCCAGTCTGGATGATTAGTGAAATAAATCTTGTGTTACACCACCGAGATATTAATGCTTAGCCTGTGAGCGCCGGACCTCCGCAGATATATTGAGCGATTTCCAATGCTGGTTACTTGATAATGATAAAATAAACACAAGGCCTTTTAAGTTGTCAATTAGGCAATGTTATATATATATATATACACCACCGCTGCCTTCTAAGGCTCACAGGAAATAACCAGAAATGGCTTCCCATTGGCCTACTAAATTAACCTAAATTAATAAAAATGTATACCCTACCTCAATTTGTCATGCAGTTCATGAATAATAGATCTGGAGTGATTTTAAACTCCTTTTATTGAAAATTTAAAAAAAAGAGCCTATATTTACAATCGTGACAACAATTCTGACAGAGTATGTAAAAAAAATAAAATAAATAACTTAAGCATGACCCCATTTCACTATTGTTTTAATGCACCCGAGCAGAATAAATATAACAAGGCTAAAATGGGCTTTTGCTGTGTAAACAGGTAGAACGCCTTACATTTGTGTATTAAAAATCTAAAAAGGTACGTGTGCAAAAAGCTGCACCTCCAGTTACGGTTTTATTAGAGAAGTGTGGTATGTGTGTTATTATGTTTATTATTATTGCTGCAGCTTAGCTTACCCCCATTCTTTTTTCCTGTCCAATGTAGCTGTGATTAGGCACACAGGGTTTTTAAAGAGATGGAGGCCTGCATGAGCAAAAAAAGAAAAAGCAATTTTTTCCCTAATTTATACATTTTTTTAGGGCCAACATAACCTTTTCTGAAATCTAGAGAGCCACAGTGCTGTGCACTGCGGGGGGTTTGAGGCTGCCACCTATTTAACTAAAGTCTGCAGCTGCTTATCAAATTACATTCTGATAGGAGTCTTCACCCAGGCCTCACACTAACATTTGTAAAAGACAATAAGAAGAGGGAGAAAAGAAAATGAGATCCCACCTCTAGCTAGGCCAAGAGCAAGGCTGAAAAATCGGTTATCTTGGAAATATTTCTCTTCAGACTTTTTTTTTCCATAAACAGAATAAGCAAATACATAGCAAAAAAAAAAAAATACCGGTACATCATACAATAATAAAAACGTCAAATGCTTTGTAAAATAAAAATGCATTTTCTGTTTTCAGAAAGCTAGATATTTCATTATAGCAATCGTGTACTGTATGTATGCATAGTTCTGTTTTGTATGTGCATGGCCACTGATGACCTTGAGGGCTTTCATTTTGCATTCAATAAGCTCTTTGGAAGAGTAACAAAGTGGAAAGGAGCTACTGTATATAGCTACATATGCATAAACCTGTAAGATAATATAATAAAAAGTTAAAGCAATGTTTACAATCTCTTTTGAAACATCTTTCGACGTGGAGATTATCATTGACACTCTACAAAAAAAAAAAAAAAAGATCTCCTTTTCAAATCTCTGAAAGATCTTATAGGCACTTTCCATTGCTGGATAAGTTAATGACAGTTGTAAAATATAGAAGGGGGTGGAGGGCAAGTGTAAAAGTGTTAATCTTAAATTTCTACAAACCTAAGTGTCATAGCAATGCGTGTTGGGTGCATCAAGCAGAACAAGCAGAGAACGAGGAGGTGTTTGTGGGGACGGAGGGGGTCCCAGACACTTGGGTTTTTCTTGAATCCTTCTGAATACATTTCACAATTCATCAGTTTTGTCTTTCCTGCCACGAGTGAGGACAATCAGAGCAGACACCCATTAGATTTTTCATGCGTTTTTTTCCCTTCTTGTTGATGACATGTTGGCAGGGAGGATGGCAATGCTGAAATTTTACCAAATGAGAAAAATGTCAAAAAACTGAACTGACAGCTCGCCGTTACCATGGAGATAGGGGATATTGGAAAAAAAAATATATGATTCAGTTAATTCAAAAGGAATCAAGTTGGGTCTTTCAATGCAACCTAATACAGATGAAAAATGAATTTTGATATTCAGACTTTATTTCCTCGGGTTTACAGGCATGTCTGTCGCTCAGGCAATTATGAGAGGATCTGAGAATTAAAAAAAGGAGAAAAAAAATATAGAAAAAAAAGTTAAAGTGCATGTATATATGTTGTACGTGTGTGTATAA